>NC_068437.1:59225014-59237514 GCF_023373465.1 Oncorhynchus keta
TGTGACGTGTACGGATGCTGTAGTGCTCGCCATTGGACAGAGCAGCTAAAAATAAATGACATGACTAGATTGAGCTACTTAACATTGGTTAAGCATATATCTGGGCTAGAACCCAGCAGGCAAAACAGCTAGTTGGGTTAGTTTGTAACGGCTTTCTTCCGTTGAAGGAGAGTAAGACCAAAATGCAGCGTGGTTAGTTTGATACATCTTTAATAAAAGAAAACACGAACAATACAAAAACAACAAACGTAACAAGAAAACCTATACAGCCTATCTGGTGACAACTAACACAGAGACAGGAACAATCACCCACGAAACACTCAAAGAATATGGCTGCCTAAATATGGTTCCCAATCAGAGACTACACGATAATCACCTGACTCTGATTGAGAACCGCCTCAGGCAGCCATAGATCATGCTAGACACCCCACAAAACCCCATGACAAAAACGCACCACAATAACCCATGTCACACCCTGGCCTGACCAAATAAATGAAGACAAACATACATTACTTGACCAGGGCGATGACAGAAGCCCCCCTAAGGTGCGGACTCCGGACGCACATCAAAACAATAGGGAGGGTCCGGGTGAGGGCGTCTGTCCATGGTGGTGGCTCCCGGCTCGGGACGTGGACCCCATTCCATCAATGTCTTAGTTCCGCCCCTCGCGTCCTGGGATAGTCCACCCTCGCCGCCGACCATGGCCTAGTAGTCCTCACCCAGAACCCCACTGGACTGAGGGGCAGCTCGGGACTGAGGGGGCAGCTCTGCACTGAGGGGCAGCTCTGCACTGAGGGAAGCTCAGTCAGGTAGTTATCCGGCAGATCCTGGCTGGCTGGGGGATCTGGAAGAGTCTGGTTGACTGGCGGATCTGGAAGAGTCTGGTTGACTGGCGGATCTGGAAGAGTCTGGTTGACTGGCGGATCTGGAAGAGTCTGGTTGACTGGCGGATCTGGAAGAGTCTGGTTGACTGGGCGGATCTGGAAGAGTCTGGTTGACTGGCAGATCTGGAAGATCATGGCTGACTGGCAGATCCTGGCAGACTGGCAGCTCCATGCAAACTGGCAGCTCTGGCTGCTCCATGCAGACTGACAGCTCAGACTGACAGCTCTGGCTGTAGAGGAGGAAGGCTCTGGCTGCGCTGAACAGGCGGGAGACTCCCGGCAGCGCAGGAGAGGAGAAAGGCTCTGGCTGCGCTGAACAGGTGGAGACTCCAGCAGCGCTGAGAGGAGGAAAGGCTCTGATAGCGCTAGACAGGCGAGGCGCACTGAAGGCCTGGTGCGTGGTGCTGGCACTGGTAGTACTGGACCGGTGACACGCACAGGAAGCCTGGTGCGGGGAGCTGCCACAGGAGGACTGGTGTGTGGAGGTGGCTATGGATAGACCGGACCGTGCAGGCGCACTGGAGCTCTTGAGCACCGAGCCTGCCCAACCTTACCTGGCTCGATGCCCACTCTAGCCCGGCCAATACGAAGGGCTGGTATGAACCGCACTGGGCTATGCACCCGCACTGGAGACACCGTGGTGCTCCATAGCATAACACGGTGCCTGCCCAGTCTCTCTAGCCCCCGGCAAGCACGGGAGTTTGCGCAGGTCTCCTAACTGGCATAGCCATACTCCCTGTGAGCCACCCCCAAGACATTTTTGTACAGCAGAGGTACAGAAGGTACAGCAGAGCTGATGACCGGTGGTTGGGGTTTGCTGTCATGTTGATGATACTGGCCTGTTGTAGAAGGTACAGCAGAGCTGATGGACGGTGGTTGGGGGTGTGGTTGTCATGTTGATGATACTGGCCTGTTGTAGAAGGTACAGCAGAGCTGATGACCGGTGGTTGGGGTGTGGTTGTCATGTTGATGATACTGGCCTGTTGTAGAAGGTACTTCAGAGCTGATGACCGGTGGTTGGGGGTGTGGCTGTCATGTTGATGATACTGGCCTGTTGTAGAAGGTACAGCAGAGCTGATGACCGGTGGTTGGGGTGTGGTTGTCATGTTGATGATACTGGCCTGTTGTAGAAGGTACAGCAGAGCTGATGACCGGTGGTTGGGGGTGTGGTTGTCATGTTGATGATACTGGCCTGTTGTAGAAGGTACTTCAGAGCTGATGACCGTGGTTGGGGGTGTGGTTGTCATGTTGATGATACTGGCCTGTTGTAGAAGGTACTCAGAGCTGATGACCGGTGGTTGGGGGTGTGGTTGTCATGTTGATGATACTGGCCTGTTGTAGAAGGTACTTCAGAGCTGATGACCGGTGGTTGGGGGTGTGGTTGTCATGTTGATGATACTGGCCTGTTGTAGAAGGTACAGCAGAGCTGATGACCGTGGTTGGGGGTGTGGTTGTCATGTTGATGATACTGGCCTGTTGTAGAAGGTACAGCAGAGCTGATGACCGGTGGTTGGGGGTGTGGTTGTCAGTGTTGATGATACTGGCCTGTTGTAGAAGGTACAGCAGAGCTGATGACCGGTGGTTGGGGGGTTTGGTTGTCATGTTGATGATACTGGCCTGTTGTAGAAGGTACAGCAGAGCTGATGACCGGTGGTTGGGGGTGTGGTTGTCATGTTGATGATACTGGCCTGTTGTAGAAGGTACAGCAGAGCTGATGACCGGTGGTTGGGGGTGTGGTTGTCATGTTGATGATACTGGCCTGTTGTAGAAGGTACAGCAGAGCTGATGACCGGTGGTTGGGGGTGTGGTTGTCATGTTGATGATACTGGACAGTTGTAGAAGGTACAGCAGAGCGGGTGGTTGGGGGTGTGGTTGTCATGTTGATGATACTGGCCTGTTGTAGAAGGTACAGCAGAGCTGATGACCGGTGGTTGGGGGTGTGGTTGTCATGTTGATGATACTGGCCTGTTTGTAGAAGGTACAGCAGAGCTGATGACCGGTGGTTGGGGGGTGTGGTTGTCATGTTGATGATACTGGCCTGTTGTAGAAGGTAATTTACAGCTGATGACCGTGGTTGGGGGTGTGGTTGTCATGTTGATGATACTGGCCTGTTGTAGAAGGTACAGCAGAGCTGATGAACGGTGGTTGGGGGTGTGGTTGTCATGTTGATGATACTGGCCTGTTGTAGAAGGTACAGCAGAGCTGATGACCGGTGGTTGGGGGTGTGGTTGTCATGTTGATGATACTGGCCTGTTGTAGAAGGTACAGCAGAGCTGATGACCGGTGGTTGGGGGGTGTGGTTGTCATGTTGATGATACTGGCCTGTTGTAGAAGGTACAGCAGAGCTGATGACCGGTGGTTGGGGGTGTGGTTGTCATGTTGATGATACTGGCCTGTTGTAGAAGGTACAGCAGAGCTGATGACCGTGGTTGGGGTTTGGTTGTCATGTTGATGATACTGGCCTGTTGTAGAAGGTACAGCAGAGCTGATGACCGGTGGTTGGGGGTGTGGTTGTCATGTTGATGATACTGGCCTGTTGTAGAAGGTACAGCAGAGCTGATGACCGGTGGTTGGGGGTGTGGTTGTCATGTTGATGATACTGGCCTGTTGTAGAAGGTACTCAGAGCTGATGACCGGTGGTTGGGGGTGTGGTTGTCATGTTGATGATACTGGGCCTGTTGTAGAAGGTACAGCAGAGCGGTGGTTGGGGGTGTGGTTGTCATGTTGATGATACTGGCCTGTTGTAGAAGGTACAGCAGAGCTGATGACCGGTGGTTGGGGGTGTGGTTGTCATGTTGATGATACTGGCCTGTTGTAGAAGGTACAGCAGAGCTGATGACCGGTGGTTGGGGGGTGTGGCTGTCATGTTGATGATACTGGCCTGTTGCAGAAGGTACAGCAGAGCTGATGACCGGTGGTTGGGGGTGTGGCTGTCATGTTGATGATACTGGGCCTGTTGTGAAGGTACAGCAGAGCTGATGACCGGTGGTTGGGGGTGGCATGTCATGTTGATGATATGGCCTGTTGTAGAAGGTACTTCAGAGCTGATGACCGGTGGTTGGGGGTGTGGTTGTCATGTTGATGATACTGGCCTGTTGTAGAAGGTACTTCAGAGCTGATGACCGGTGGTTGGGGGTGGTTGTCATGTTGATGATACTGGCCTGTTGTAGTAGCTGCACAGCAGAGCTGATGACCGGTGGTTGGGGGTGTGGTTGTCATGTTGATGATACTGGCCTGTTGTAGAAGGTACAGCAGAGCTGATGACCGGTGGTTGGGGTGTGGCTGTCATGTTGATGATACTGGCCTGTTGTAGAAGGTACAGCAGAGCTGATGACCGTGGTTGGGGGTGTGGTTGTCATGTTGATGATACTGGCCTGTTTAGAAGGTACAGCAGAGCGGTGGTTGGGGGTGGGCTGTCATGTTGATGGTTGGGGTGTGTGGTTGTCATGTTTTGATGATACTGGGCCTGTTGTAGAAGGTACAGCAGAGCTGAGACCGGTGGCTGGGGGGGTGTGGTTGTCATGTTGATGATACTGGCCTGTTGTAGTAGCATGGATAATCAAAAATAAAATACAGCAGAGCTGATGACCGCTGATGAATCAGGGGTGTGGTTGTCATGTTGATGTGATATTTACCTGCTGTAGAAGGTACTTCAGAGCTGATCGGGTGGTTGTGCGTGGTTGTCATGTTGATGATACTGGCCTGTTGTAGAAGGTACAGCAGAGCTGATGACCGGTGGTTGGGGGTGTGGTTGTCATGTTGATGATACTGGCCTGTTGTAGAAGGTACAGCAGAGCTGATGACCGTGGTTGGGGTTGGTTGTCATGTTGATGATACTGGCCTGTTGTAGAAGGTACAGCAGAGCTGATGACCGGTGGTTGGGGGTGTGGTTGTCATGTTGATGATACTGGCCTGTTGTAGAAGGTACAGCAGAGCTGATGACCGGTGGTTGGGGTGTGGTTGTCATGTTGATGATACTGGCCTGTTGTGTAGCTGTACAGCAGAGCTGATGACCGGTGGTTGGGGGTGTGGTTGTCATGTTGATGATACTGGCCTGTTGTAGAAGGTACAGCAGAGCTGATGACCGGTGGTTGGGGGTGTATGTCTGCATGTTGATGATACTGGCCTGTTGTAGAAGGTACTTCAGAGCTGATTGCATAAAAAAGATGAATCAGATATTATTTCACTACACTAAAATGTGACATACATTATATCTTGAAAATATCAATGTAACCTTAAAAAAAATACTTAATTGTTTTTTCAGATGATTCAAGCAACCCTATTTTAGACCACATTTATACCGATCGTTATCACCATGGATGAGAATACCACTTCAAGTTGGACAGAATGACTTCTAAAATAATACAAGATATGCTATGTTAACCTCTGAATGAAGTTAATTTACGACGTTGAATTCATTAGCTGCATTAAGGATACAGTACGTCACTCCTTTGTTTGGGGGAATTTAGTGTTATAGTGTTTGAAGTGCTTAAAACTCTGAGCAATAATCCATTAGCATCCGGAAAGCATGTTCCTGGAACAGCTTTTCTGACTCCACTGCAATTCTCAACTATGGCCCAGTTTCAGGCCGACTATATTGCAGTCGTGCTTGCATGCAGAATTTTATGTTTGCGAGGTCAGACGTCTACAGCTACAGAGTTCAAACATCTTGACTTTTTTTCTCCACATTTTGTTGTCAGCAGCCTGAATTTAAAATTTGAGGTTTTGGGTCACTGACCTACATACAATACCACATAATGTCAAAGTGGAATTATGTTTTTTAAAATGTTTGACAAATTAATAAGAAAATGTCATATTGAGTACAGAGGGGTATGAATACTTTCTGAAGGCACTGTATGTATATTGCTCATATATATATATATATATATATATATATATACATACATACATATACACATATATATTCACATATACATTCACATACACACATCAGTCAAAAGTTTGGACACACCAACTCATTCCAGGGTTTTACGAATATCTATATATATCTATCTATATCCTATATATATCTATCTATATCTATCTATCTATCTATATATATCTATATCTATCTATATCTATCTATATATATATATATCTATATATCTATCTATATCTATGTATATATATTAGATATATATATATATACATCTATAGTATATATATATATATATATGACGTAGTTAGCTTGATAAGTTCAACACCTGTCCAGGCGCTGTATGATCAGCCAGGCATCTACAATGTAGTGAGTCTGGAACATTCCCAGGATGCTGGGAGCTCCATATTCCCTCCCTTAAACCCATTCCAGCAACAACTGTGAGTGAGGAGGGTCTTCGAGGAAAAGATGATCTATTTGAGTAAGCCAGATACTTGAGGACTGGCAAGCAATGAAAATACATGTCCTCGGGTGAGTAAAGGCAAGTGAGATCAGGTGGTAACATTCTAGCCAATGAGAGGGCAGGATACGCGTGCTGACAACACTGCACCAGGAAGTCTGTTGCCTTGTTCCTCTTGCTAGGGAAAAAGGCTACCTTACATTTGTACCGAAGGCTTTTACATGTGACATGATTTGTAGGCTACCCAGACAGGGCTTCTTGGAGGAAAATACTCCTTCAAAATAGTGGGGGTCCATAAAGGCACCAATAAAATGGAGAACATGGCATTTTTCACATAACAAATAGAAGTTCATTTCTGTGACATCTAGCAGCAAATTAATTATTTTAAAGGTTATATCATTTGCAGACTCAAGAGACTATAACCGCGCCAGACAACACACAGATGTTGGGTCTTTTGTCTCGACTGGCTCAGTGCGTTCCACAGGGACGCTGACAACAATGCTCCACAATTGTTAAAGTTGCTGGAGGTCCTTTGGGTGGTAGGCCATTCTTTGATTCACACGGGAAACTGTTTAGTGTAGAGAGAAAACAGCAACATTGCAGTTCTTGACACAAACCGGTGCCCCGTTCCAAGACACATAGACAATCCCTGTCTCAGGGCTTAAAAAAAAAGAAAAATCCTTCTTTAACCCATCTCCCCTTCATCTACACTGATATAAAGTGGTTTTAACAGGTGACAATCACTCAGGGATCATAGCCTTCACCTGGTCAATCTCACAGAAATAGCAGGTGTTCTTAATATTTTGTCCAGTCAGTGTATGTTTCTATCAATCTCAAGATGATGCGTGTTGTTTTATTGGCATAATAAGTCAAGGATTCCAAACTCATAACGCGGCTGTAAGAACAAAAGCTTTAATTGCACTTTCAGACTTCCGATAATTCTTCATTTAAAAGTTTGATAAATATATTTTCATGCAGGATATGGCTAATATCAACACTATAGGTGTTTTAGAGTTGTAGAACACAAACACACCCCCTGTACACACTGTTGGCTATGGATCCACGCAGAGCGACACACTTCATGGTCACTTATTGGCTTTAAACATCATTTATCATACACGACCTGGAGTGCAATTTCAATACCATTTTACAGATGCACTATTGTAAAGTGGCTGTTCCACTGGATGTCATAAGGTGAATGCACCAATTTGTAAGTCGCTCTGGATAAGAGCGTCTGCTAAATGACTTAAATGTAAATGTAAATGTACAGGAGTGCGATTTTACAACTAAGGTTGAGCATAACATACTGCAATCATTTACAACTGTTTTCTCTCCCAAAACGACAGTTATTTTAAAGCTGTGAATAAAAATGGGTGGTATCAGGGAGGAGGAAGGGGGAAAAAGGGGGGACGTATTGCTTAGTCGTCTACGATTGGTTTATAACTCCGTTATGTTAAAACTGGATTCTTAATTTATAGGATAGTCGTTGCTAAGCGGTCTGAGTATCCAGAGTGAAGACGAGGATATTTCAGATCACTGCTATTTACTTCATGGTCCTTCTGTAGCTCAGTTGGTAGAGCATGGCGCTTGTAACGCCAGGGTAGTGGGTTCGATTCCCGGGACCACCCATACGTAGAATGTATGCACACATGACTGTAAGTCGCTTTGGATAAAAGCGTCTGCTAAATGGCATATATTACCTGCAACACACAACTTCTGAACTGGTTTGTACTAAAACAGACTCAGCTATTTATTTAAAAAAAAAAATTAAATCCACACTGAGTGAATACTTCCCTTCCATAACCCATTCTCAGTCGAAGGTGTCTTTCCTATATAAGCCATGCAAGGCATTTACAACGTAGTGCAAGAATCTATCAGGGTTAAGGCAACACGCATATTCCATGGTTGTTAAGGCAGGTGAGAGGAGACTTCACAACACGCACGTAGTCTGGTTGTTAAGGTGAGAGGAGACTACAACACATTAGCTTGGCTAAGTTGAGAGGAGATCATTAAACACGCACGTAGTCTGTTGTTGAGAGACGACAACACGCATTTAGCCCACAGTTGAGGAGACGACAACAATTTATGACGTAGTCTGGTTGTTAAGGTGAGAGGAGACGACAACACGTACGTAGTCTGGTTGTTAAGGTGAGAGGGAGACACACCAATGCACGAAACTATTGTTAAGGTGAGAGACGACAACACGGTCGAGTTTGGGTTGTTGAGAGGACACGACAACACGTACGTAGTCTGGTTGTTAAGGTGAGAGGAGACGACAACACTACGTAGTCTGGTTGTTGAGGTGTGAGAGGAGAATTAGACAACACGTGATGTTAGGCCCGGTTGTTAAGGTGAGAGGAGACGACAACACGTACGTAGTCTGGTTGTTGAGGTGAGAGGAGAGACAACACGTACGTAGTTTGGTTGTTGAGGTGAGAGGAGACGACAACACGTACGTAGTCTGGTTGTTAAGGTGAGAGGAGACGACAACACGTACGTAGTCTGGTTGTTGAGGTGAGAGGAGACGACAACACGTACGTAGTCTGGTTGTTAAGGTGAGAGGAGACGACAACACGTACGTAGTCTGGTTGTTGAGGTGAGAGGAGACGACAACACGCACGTAGTCTGGTTGTTGAGGTGAGAGGAGACGACAACACGTACGTAGTCTGGTTGTTGAGGTGAGAGGAGACGACAACACGTACGTAGTCTGGTTGTTAAGGTGAGAGGAGACGACAACACGTACGTAGTCTGGTTGTTACGTAGGTGAGAGGAGACGACAACACGTACGTAGTCTGGTTGTTGAGTTTGGTTGTTGAGAGGAGACGACAACACGCACGTAGTCTGGTTGTTGAGGTGAGAGGAGACGACAACAACACTGCACGTAGTCTGGTTGCTGAGAGGGAGACACAACACTGCATGAGTCTGGGTTGTTAAGGTGAGAGGAGACCACAACACGTACGTAGTCTGGTTAAGGTGTTAAGTTTGGTTGTTGAGAGGAGACGACAACACGACGTAGTCTGGTTGTTAAGGTGAGAGGAGACTACAAACACGCACGTAGTCTGGTTGTTAAGGTGAGAGGAGACGACAACACGTACGTAGTGGTTGTTAAGTTGAGAGGAGACGACAAATACGTTTTACGTAGTCTGTAAGTTGTTGGATAAGAGAGCAATGACTTAAAATGTAAATGTGTAAACGTAGTCTGGTTGTTGAGGTGAGAGGAGACGACAAACACGTGCTGTTGAGGTGAGAGGAGACGACAACACGTACGTAGTCTGCTGTTAAGGTGGAGGTGAGAGGAGACGACAACACACGTAGTCGTAGTCTGGTTGTTAAGGTGAGAGGAGACGACAACACGACGTAGTCTGGTTGTTAAGGTGAGAGGACGACGTAGTCCAATTTGTAACTGGATAAGACTGCTAAATGACTTAAATGTAAAATGTAAAGGGTCTGGTTGTTAAGGTGAGAGGAGACGACAAACACGCACTGTTGTTGAGGTGAGAGGAGACTTACAACACGCCCTCGGGTTGTTAAGGTGAGAGGAGACGACAACACGTATTTTAGTCTGGTTGTTAAGGTGAGAGGAGACGACAACACGTACGTAGTCTGGTTGTTAAGGTGAGAGGAGAGACAACACGTACGTAGTCTGCTGTTAAGGTGAGAGGAGACGACAACAACACGTGTTAATTGAGAGGAGATCTGGTTGTTAAGGTGAGAGGAGACGACAACACGGCGTAGTCTGGTTGTTAAGGTGAGAGGAGACGACAACACGACGTAGTCTGGTTGTTAAGGTGAGAGGAGACGACAACACGTACGTAGTCTGGTTGTTAAGGTGAGAGGAGACGACAACAACACGTGAGAGGAGACGACGCCACGTAGTCTGGTTGTTAAGGTGAGAGGAGACGACAACACGTACGTAGTCGTAGTCTGGTTGTTAAGGTGAGAGGAGACGACAAACGCACGTAGTCTGGTTGTTAAGGTGAGAGGAGACGACAAAACACGTAGTCTGGTTGTTGAGGAGACGACAACACGTACGTAGTCTGGTTGTTAAGGTGAGAGGAGACGACAAACGTACGTAGTCTGTTGTTGAGGAGACGACAACACGACGTAGTCTGCTGTTAAGGTGAGAGGAGACGACAACACGTACGTAGTCTGGTTGTTAAGGTGAGAGGAGACGACAACACGTACGTAGTCTGGTTAAGGTGAGAGGAGATGACAACACGTACGTAGTCTGGTTGTTAAGGTGAGAGGAGACGACAACACGTACGTAGTCTGGTTGTTAAGGTGAGAGGAGACGACAACACGTACGTAGTCTGGTTGTTAAGGTGAGAGGAGACAGGGCAAACACGTAGTCTGCTGTTAAGGTGAGAGAGGCGACAAACACGACGTAGTCTGGTTGTTAAGGTGAGAGGAGACGACAACACGTACGTAGTCTGGTTGTTGAGGTGAGAGGAGACGACAACACCACGTAGTCTGGTTGTTAAGGTGAGAGGAGACGACAACACGTACGTAGTCTGGTTGTTAAGGTGAGAGGAGATTTACAACACGTACGTAGTCTGATTGTTAAGGTGAGGAGACGACAACACGTACGTAGTCTGGTTGTTAAGGTGAGAGGAGACGACAACACGTACGTAGTCTGGTTGTTAAGGTGAGAGGAGACGCCAAAACACGTAGTCTGGTTGTTGAGGAGACGACAACAGGTAGTCTGGTTGTTAAGGTGAGAGGAGATGAGACAACATGCAGGACTGGTACACAGGTACCACATGACAGCTGTTAGAATGAAAAGTGAGCAGCATAGTTCTCTATTGGTCAGAACTCCAACTTAAAAAGATCTGTGTGATTAACCAGACCAGTTAGGATTAAACCCATACTAGTGTTTCCGTGGCAGCATGACACATGCGTATATAGTTTCAATCTGTGCCAACTAAGATCAGCTGTGTAACCACTTGTCAATTTTACGTAGTAATAACAAGAGTTTCTATGGTATATTGATACATTTTCACATATACGCTACTGTCCTTTAAAAGATGCTATTTATTGTATGTCTTTGTGGTTGTGTTATAATATTGTGCTAGTTTATAAAGTACATAGCTCTAACTGCTAGCATCGTACGAACTCTACTGATCTCACAAGCTTACATTCTGTTTTGCTACAAAAAAAATGTTTCCTCTACCGTGTAGCTCGCCAGATCGGGCTGATTTGTTACGAGACTAATCTAATCTAATCTAATTGCTAAATGGTGTCATATTTGCTGTAGCATTTCTGCTTCTCGTCAGACACACTTGAAAATGGCTCTCCTACTCAATAAGATCCGTGATCTGGTTTCTGTGTTCACCGTGGCTAGCTGAGGACTTTTCACACTCCAGCCCAGTGGATTTTTGGGGTTGGATTATCAGGACAGTGTAAAAAAGGGGTACTGGTGATCTCGGTTCTGTACAGCTGGTATCTCTTTGTCTTTCTAAGCCCAGGGTCGTGTTCAGTAGGCATGAAAACGGAAGAAAGCGCCCCTAAACGGGTGGTAATATCTTGAACTTGTCCAATACGAGGCGCTTGCAAAACAAAACAAAAAAAACGGTCTGTCAAGCACAACGTTTCTTTTTAGTTGCTACGGTGTGCCCAATGAACATGACCCAGGGCTAACGGTGATGTCTCCTCTGTCTGTCCTCTATCCCTGGTCTGTGTCTGTGAGGTAGAAGCCCAGCTTGGCCACAGTCATCTCCTCCTCAGACGCGTCACTTCCCAGAACATCTGTTCCGCTGGGGGTCAGGGGTCAAATACATTAGGGTTTCATTAGTTGAAAGGGTTTCAGAACACCAGACAGATTTGCTGTCTACATTGACAAAAGAGGAATGTAAATGCCAGGAGAGAGCACTGTTAAAAATGGGTCCCATTGTTGACCTCAGTGTTTATCTGTTAAAGAGGAAGGACGCCACACTTACCATCATGTCTGACCAGGCCCTGCTGTATGTAGCGGATATAGGTGAAGAAATCACACACCGCTGTTATCTGGAGGGGTTGGGAATGAGAAACGGGTTTCACAATTTCAAAATAAAAGTTCTGCAATGATAAACGGGTTTCACAATTTCAAAATAAAAGTTCTGCAATGATAAACGGGTTTCACAATTTCAAAATAAAAGTTCTGCAATGATAAACGGGTTTCACAATTTCAAAATAAAATTTCAAAATAAAAGTTCTGCAATGATAAACGGGTTTCACAATTTCAAAATAAAAGTTCTGCAATGATAAACGGGTTTCACAATTTCAAAATAAAAGTTCTGCAATG
>NC_068437.1:59242514-59292514 GCF_023373465.1 Oncorhynchus keta
GTTTTAATGTGATATTCATCACAGAATACAGGTGGTCACCAGGAGGAGAGGAAGAGTCTGTTTTAATGTGATATTCATCACAGAATACAGGTGGTCACCAGGAGGAGAGGAAGTGTCTGTTTTAATGTGATATTCATCACAGAAGACAGGTGGTCACCAGGAGGAGAGGAAGCGTCTGTTTTAATGTGATATTCATCACAGAATACAGGTGGTCACCAGGAGGAGAGGAAGTGTCTGTTTTAATGTGATATTCATCACAGAATACAGGTGGTCACCAGGAGGAGAGGAAGTGTCTGTTTTAATGTGATATTCATCACAGAATACAGGTGGTCACCAGGAGGAGAGGAAGTGTCTGTTTTAATGTGATATTCATCACAGAATACAGGTGGTCACCAGGAGGAGAGGAAGTGTCTGTTTTAATGTGATATTCATCACAGAATACAGGTGGTCACCAGGAGGAGAGGAAGTGTCTGTTTTAATGTGATATTCATCACAGAATACAGGTGGTCACCAGGAGGAGAGGAAGTGTCTGTTTTAATGTGATATTCATCACAGAATACAGGTGGTCACCAGGAGGAGAGGAAGTGTCTGTTTTAATGTGATATTCATCACAGAATACAGGTGGTCACCAGGAGGAGAGGAAGTGTCTGTTTTAATGTGATATTCATCACAGAATACAGGTGGTCACCAGGAGGAGAGGAAGTGTCTGTTTTAATGTGATATTCATCACAGAATACAGGTAGTCACCAGGAGGAGAGGAAGTGTCTGTTTTAATGTGATATTCATCACAGAATACAGGTGGTCACCAGGAGGAGAGGAAGTGTCTGTTTTAATGTGATATTCATCACAGAATACAGGTGGTCACCAGGAGGAGAGGAAGTGTCTGTTTTAATGTGATATTCATCACAGAATACAGGTGGTCACCAGGAGGAGAGGAAGTGTCTGTTTTAATGTGATATTCATCACAGAAGACAGGTGGTCACCAGGAGGAGAGAGGAAGTGTCTGTTTTAATGTGATATTCATCACAGAATACAGGTGGTCACCAGGAGGAGAGGAAGTGTCTGTTTTAATGTGATATTCATCACAGAATACAGGTGTAGTCACCAGGAGGAGAGGAAGTGTCTGTTTTAATGTGATATTCATCACAGAATACAGGTGTAGTCACCAGGAGGAGAGGAAGTGTCTGTTTTAATGTGATATTCATCACAGAATACAGGTAGTCACCAGGAGGAGAGGAAGTGTCTGTTTTAATGTGATATTCATCACAGAATACAGGTGGTCACCAGGAGGAGAGGAAGTGTCTGTTTTAATGTGATATTCATCACAGAATACAGGTGGTCACCAGGAGGAGAGGAAGTGTCTGTTTTAATGTGATATTCATCACAGAATACAGGTGGTCACCAGGAGGAGAGGAAGTGTCTGTTTTAATGTGATATTCATCACAGAATACAGGTGGTCACCAGGAGGAGAGGAAGTGTCTGTTTTAATGTGATATTCATCACAGAATACAGGTAGTCACCAGGAGGAGGAAGAGAGGAAGTAACAGGTCTGTTTTAATGTGATATTCATCACAGAATACAGGTGGTCACCAGGAGGAGAGGAAGTGTCTGTTTTAATGTGATATTCATCACAGAATACAGGTGGTCACCAGGATGTGAAGTTCTGTTTTTAATGTGATATTCATCACAGAATACAGGTGGTCACCAGGAGGAGAGGAAGTGTCTGTTTTAATGTGATATTCATCACAGAATACAGGTTTCCAGGAGGAGAGGAAGTGTCTGTTTTAATGTGATATTGATCACTCAGGTGTAGTCACCAGGAGGAGAGGAAGTGTCTGTTTTAATGTGATATTATCACAGAATACAGGTGGTCACCAGGAGGAGAGGAAGTGTCTGTTTTAATGTGATATTCATCACAGAATACTGTCACCAGGAGGAGAGGAAGTGTCTGTTTTAATGTGATATTCATCACAGAATACAGGTGGTCACCAGGAGGAGAGAACTGTTTTAATGTGATATTCATCACAGAATACAGGTGGTCACCAGGAGGAGAGGAAGTCTTGTTTTAATGTGATATTCATCACAGAATACAGGTGTCACCAGGAGAGAGGAAGTGTCTGTTTTAATGTGATATTCATCACAGAATACAGGTGGTCACCAGGAGGAGAGGAAGTGTCTGTTTTAATGTGATATTCATCACAGAATTGTGGTCACCAGGAGGAGAGGAGCTGTCCGTTTAATGTGAGCATGAATAGGCAGTGAATGAGAATAAGAGGTGACAGAGAAAGAACGAGTGATCAATTTGTAAGTCGCTCTGGATAAGAGCATCTGTAAATGACTTAAATGTAAATGTAAAAATGGGAGTAGTGCAGATGTGATTACTGTTGTCAGGATAGTATCAACAACAACAAAAATTACCCAGAATACATTTCCTGAGGAAAACAACCTTGTAAAAACGTTGACTGATCACTCACTTGGGCCCGCCACATTCTATGGCGTTGGCTTTGACCATGGGTAAAGCAGAGTTGTGCCATTCCATGGTCAGCGAGTTGTTCTCCATTCCATTCTGCACCGACTGAGACAACTGTTGACAGAAGATTATTCATAAAAACATGAATAAAAAGAAAAAAAAAAAAAGACCAAACAAAGCTTGTTCATAAAAACCTGAATAAAAACAAACACATATAGAATATAGACATCTAGAATCTTGTGACTGACTTGTTTCATGCGAATTGTGTCACTAAGCATTTATTGTCTAATCTGAATATTACAGATGAAGTTCCCTCTCAGAAAAATAACATTCCATTGTGGTACGAGTAGTTGTGCCATTCCATTGTGGTACGAGTAGTTGTGCCATTCCATTCTGGTACGAGTAGTTGTGCCATTCCATTGTGGTACGAGTAGTTGTGCCATTCCATTGTGGTACGAGTAGTTGTGCCATTCCATTGTGGTACGAGTAGTTGTGCCATTCCATTCTGGTACGAGTAGTTGTGCCATTTTATTCTGTCTGTACGTACAGTTGAAGTCAGAAGTTTACATACACCTTAGCCAAATACATTTCAACGCAGTTTTTCACAATTCCTGACATTTAATCCTAGTAAAGATTCCCTGTCTTAGGTCAGTTAGAATCACCCCTTTATTTTAAGAATGTGAAATGTCAGAATAATACTAGAGAGAATGATTTATTTCAGCTTTTATTTCTTTCATCACATTCCCAGTTTACATACTCAATTAGTATTTGGTAGCATTGCCTTTAAATTGTTTAACTTGGTTCAAACGTTTCGGGTAGCCTTCCACAAGCTTCCCACAATAAGTTGGGTAGATTTTGGCCCATTCCACCTGACAGAGCTGGTGTAACTGAGTCAGGTTTGTAGGCCTCCTTGCTCACACACTTTTTCAGTTCTGCCCACATATTTTCTATACGATTTAGGTCAGGGCTTTGTGATGGAAACTTCCAATACCTTGACTTTGTTGTCCTGAAGCCATTTTGCCACAACTTTGGAAGTATGCTTGGGGTCATTGTCCATTTGGAAGACCCATTTGCGACCAAGCTTTAACTTCCTGACTGATGTCTTGAGATGTTGCTTCAATATAACCACATAATGTTCCTTCCTCATGATGCCATCTATTTTGTGAAGTGCACCAGTCCCTCCTGAAGCAATGCATCTCCACAACATGATGCTGCCACCCCCATGCTTCACGGTTGGGATGGTGTTCTTCACCTTGCAAGCCTCCCCCGTTTTCCTCCAAACATAACAATGGTCATTATGGCCAAAGAGTTCTATTTTGTTTCATCAGACCAGAGGACATTTCTCCAGAAACTACGATCTTTGTCCCCATGTGCAGTTGTAAACCGTAGTCTGGCTTTTTTATAGCGGTTTTGGAGCAGTGGCTTCTTCCTTGCTGAGCGGCCTTTCAGGTTGTGTCGATATAGGACTCCTTTTACTGTGGATATAGATACGATATAGATACCTGTTTCCTCCAGCATCTTCACAAGGTCCTTTGCTGTTGTTCTGGGATTGATTTGCACTTTTCGCACCAAAGTACGTTCATCTCTAGGAGACAGAACACATCTCCTTCCTGAGCGGTATGACGGCTGCGTGGTCCCATGGTGTTTATACTTGCGTACTATTGTTTGTACAGATGAATGTGGTACCTTCAGGTGTTTGGAAATTACTCCCAAGGATGAACCAGACTTGTGGAGCGTCTATAATTCTTCTTCTGAGGTCTTGGCTGATTTTCTTTGATTTTCCCATGATGTCAAGCAAAAGAGGCACTGAGTTTGAAGGTAGACCTTGAAATACATCCACAGGTACATCGTCCAATTGACTCAAATGATGTCAATTAGCCTATCAGAAGCTTCTAAAGCCATGACATCATTTTCTGAAATTTTCCAAGCTGTTTAAAGGCACAGTCAACTTAGTGTATGTAAACTTCTGACCCACTGGAGTTGTGATACAGTGAAATAATCTGTCTGTAAACAATTGTTGGGAAAAAAATTACTTAGGACATCTACTTTGTGCATGACACAACAGACTTGCCAAAACTATAGTTTGTTAACAATAAATTTGTGGAGTGGTTGAAAAACGAGTTAACGACTCCAACCTAAGTGTTTGTAAACTTCCGACTGCAGAGAAACACAGAAAAGGTACACACCTCAGATTTGGTGAAGGAGAGACAGGGGCCGATGTCCTCTCTGTAGATACGGCCCAGGAAGGCTGATGTTCTGTCCAGACTAGGTCTGTCTTTCCAGGTCAGGAACTCTGCAAACAGCACGTTGTCCATCTGAGGACAGGAAACACTGTATAATTGTAATGAGAAATGATTTTATTTAATTATTTTCCTGTATATATAGATTAATATGTAATAAACATGATTGTATTTGCAGGACAGATGGGGAAACAGGAGTTAACCAGGTATATTTAAGTAAGTCGTTGTCACTTGTAAGTCTATAATCATCTGTTGCAACGTGGTCCTGTTGCAACGTGGTCCTTCTGTGGCTCAGTTGGTAGAGCATGGCGCTTGTAACGCCAGGGTAGTGGGTTCGATTCCTGGGACCACCCATACGTAGAATGTATGCACACATGACTGTAAGTCGCTTTGGATAAAAGCGTCAGCTAAATGGCATATATTATTATTGATGTTCCTACCTTTGACCTGTTAAACTACCCGTATCAAATGTCTGACAGTATTGTACATTATGGTTCAAGTTTGATGCCAGATTGATAATGTATCTGTGATTCTAGAGCAGCTGTTGTCTTCCTATAAGCCTCTTACTGGTGTGATTCTAGAGCAGCTGCTGTCTTCCTACAAGCCTCTCACTGGTGTGATTCTAGAGCAGCTGTTGTCTTCCTATAAGCCTCTTACTGGTGTGATTCTAGAGCAGCTGTGTCTTCCTACAAGCCTCTCTCACTGGTGTGATTCTAGAGCAGCTGTTGTCTTCCTACAAGCCTCTCACTGGTGTGATTCTAGAGCAGCTGTCGTCTTCCTACAAGACTCTCTCACTGGTGTGATTCTAGAGCAGCTGTTGTCTTCCTACAAGCCTCTCTCACTGGTGTGATTCTAGAGCAGCTGTCGTCTTCCTACAAGCCTCTCTCACTGGTGTGATTCTAGAGCAGCTGTCGTCTTCCTACAAGCCTCTCTTACTGGTGTGATTCTAGAGCAGCTGTTGTCTTCCTACAAGCCTCTCTCATTGGTGTGACTCTAGAGCAGCTGTCGTCTTCCTATAAGCCTCTCACTGGTGTGATTCTAGAGCAGCTGTTGTCTTCCTACAAGCCTCTCTCACTGGGGTGATTCTAGAGCAGCTGTTGTCTTCCTACAAGCCTCTCACTGGTGTGATTCTAGAGCAGCTGTTGTCTTCCTACAAGCCTCTCTCACTGGTGTGATTCTAGAGCAGCTGTTGTCTTCCTACAAGCCTCTCTCACTGGGGTGATTCTAGAGCAGCTGTTGTCTACAACCTCTCACTGGTGTGATTCTAGAGCAGCTGTTGTCTTCTTACAAGCCTCTCTCACTGGTATGATTCTGGAACAGATGTCTTCCTATAAACCTCTCTCATTGGTGTGATTCTGGAGCAGATCTCTTCCTACAAGCCTCTCACTGGTGTGATTCTGGAGCAGATGTCTTCCTACAAGCCTCTCACTGGTGTGATTCTAGAGCAGCTGTTGTCTTCCTACAAGCCTCTCACTGGTGTGATTCTAGAGCAGCTGTCGTCTTCCTACAAGCCTCTCACTGGTGTGATTCTAGAGTAGCTGTTGTCTTCCTACAAGCCTCTCTCACTGGGGTGATTCTAGAGCAGCTGTTGTCTTCCTACAAGCCTCTCACTGGTGTGATTCTAGAGCAGCTGTTGTCTTCCTACAAGCCTCTCTCACTGGTGTGATTCTAGAGCAGCTGTTGTCTTCCTACAAGCCTCTTACTGGTGTGATTCTGGAGCAGCTGTTGTCTTCCTACAAGCCTATCTCACTGGTGTGATTCTAGAGCAGCTGTTGTCTTCCTACAAGCCTCTCTCACTGGTGTGATTCTAGAGCAGCTGTCGTCTTCCTACAAGCCTCTCTTACTGGTGTGATTCTAGAGCAGCTGTTGTCTTCCTACAAGCCTCTCTCACTGGTGTGACTCTCTAGAGCAGCTGTCGTCTTCCTATAAGCCTCTCACTGGTGTGATTCTAGAGCAGCTGTCGTCTTCCTACAAGCCTCTCTTACTGGTGTGATTCTAGAGCAGCTGTTGTCTTCCTACAAGCCTCTCTCACTGGGGTGATTCTAGAGCAGCTGTTGTCTTCCTACAAGCCTCTCACTGGTGTGATTCTAGAGCAGCTGTTGTCTTCCTACAAGCCTCTCTCACTGGGGTGATTCTAGAGCAGCTGTTGTCTTCCTACAAGCCTCTCACTGGTGTGACTCTAGAGCAGCTGTCGTCTTCCTATAAGCCTCTCACTGGTGTGATTCTAGAGCAGCTGTTGTCTTCCTACAAGCCTCTCTCACTGGGGTGATTCTAGAGCAGCTGTTGTCTTCCTACAAGCCTCTCACTGGTGTGATTCTAGAGCAGCTGTTGTCTTCCTACAAGCCTCTCTCACTGGTGTGATTCTAGAGAGCTGTTGTCTTCCTACAAGCCTCTCACTGGTGTGATTCTAGAGCAGCTGTTGTCTTCCTACAAGCCTCTCTCACTGGCATGATTCTGGAACAGATGTCTTCCTATAAACCTCTCTCATTGGTGTGATTCTGGAGCAGATCTCTTCCTACAAGCCTCTCACTGGTGTGATTCTGGAGCAGATGTCTTCCTACAAGCCTCTCACTGGTGTGATTCTAGAGCAGCTGTCGTCTTCCTACAAGCCTCTTACTGGTGTGATTCTAGAGTAGCTGTCGTCTTCCTACAAGCCTCTTACTGGTGTGATTCTAGAGCAGCTGTTGTCTTCCTACAAGCCTCTCACTGGTGTGATTCTAGAGTAGCTGTCGTCTTCCTACAAGCCTCTCACTGGTGTGATTCTAGAGCAGCTGTTGTCTTCCTACAAGCCTCTTACTGGTGTGATTCTGGAGCAGCTGTTGTCTTCCTACAAGCCTATCTCACTGGTGTGATTCTAGAGCAGCTGTTGTCTTCCTATAAGACTCTCTCACTGGTATGATTCTAGAGCAGCTGTTGTCTTCCTACAAGCCCCTCTCTCACTGGTGTGATTCTAGAGCAGCTGTCGTCTTCCTACAAGCCTCTCTCACTGGTGTGATTCTAGAGCAGCTGTCGTCTTCCTACAAGCCTCTCTTACTGGTGTGATTCTAGAGCAGATGTTGTCTTCCTACAAGCCTCTCTCATTGGTGTGACTCTAGAGCAGCTGTCGTCTTCCTATAAGCCTCTCACTGGTGTGATTCTAGAGCAGCTGTCGTCTTCCTACAAGCCTCTCTTACTGGTGTGATTCTAGAGCAGCTGTTGTCTTCCTACAAGCCTCTCTCATTGTGTGACTCTAGAGCAGCTGTCGTCTTCCTACAAGCCTCTTACTGGTGTGATTCTGGAGCAGATGTTGTCTTCCTACAAGCCTCTCACTGGTGTGATTCTGGAGCAGCTGTTGTCTTCCTACAAGCCTCTCACTGGTGTGATTCTAGAGCAGCTGTTGTCTTCCTACAAGCCTCTCACTGGTGTGATTCTAGAGTAGCTGTTGTCTTCCTACAAGCCTCTCTCACTGGGGTGATTCTAGAGCAGCTGTTGTCTTCTTACTACAAGCCTCTCACTGGTGTGATTCTAGAGCAGCTGTTGTCTTCTTACTACAAGCCTCTCACGGGTGTGATTCTAGAGCAGCTGTTGTCTTCTTACAAGCCTCTCACTGGTGTGATTCTAGAGCAGATGTTGTCTTCCTACAAGCCTCTCTCACTGGTATGATTCTGGAACAGATGTCTTCCTATAAACCTCTCTCATTGGTGTGATTCTGGAGCAGATGTCTTCCTACAAGCCTCTCACTGGTGTGATTCTAGAGCAGCTGTTGTCTTCCTACAAGCCTCTCACTGGTGTGATTCTAGAGCAGCTGTTGTCTTCCTACAAGCCTCTCTCACTGGGGTGATTCTAGAGCAGCTGTTGTCTTCCTACAAGCCTCTCACTGGTGTGATTCTAGAGCAGCTGTTGTCTTCCTACAAGCCTCTCTCACTGGTGTGATTCTAGAGCAGCTGTTGTCTTCCTACAAGCCTCTTACTGGTGTGATTCTGGAGCAGCTGTTGTCTTCCCTACAAGCCTCTCACTGGTGTGATTCTGGAGCAGCTGTTGTCTTCCTACAAGACTCTCTCACTGGTGTGATTCTAGAGCAGCTGTCGTCTTCCTATAAGCCTCTCTCACTGGTGTGATTCTAGAGCAGCTGTTGTCTTCCTACAAGCCTCTCTCACTGGTGTGATTCTAGAGCAGCTGTTGTCTTCCTACAAGCCTCTCACTGGTGTGATTCTAGAGCAGCTGTTGTCTTCCTACAAGCCTCTCACTGGTGTGATTCTAGAGCAGCTGTTGTCTTCCTACAAGCCTCTCACTGGTGTGATTCTAGAGCAGCTGTTGTCTTCCTACAAGCCTCTCTCACTGGTGTGATTCTAGAGCAGCTGTTGTCTTCCTATAAGCCTCTCACTGGTGTGATTCTAGAGCAGCTGTTGTCTTCCTACAAGCCTCTCTCACTGGTGTGATTCTAGAGCAGCTGTTGTCTTCCTATAAACCCCTCTCACTGGTGTGATTCTAGAGCAGATGTTGTCTTCCTACAAGCCTCTCTCACTGGTATGATTCTGGAACAGATGTCTTCCTATAAACCTCTCTCATTGGTGTGATTCTGGAGCAGATGTCTTCCTATAAACCTCTCTCATTGGTGTGATTCTGGAGCAGATGTCTTCCTATAAACCTCTCTTACTGGTGTGATTCTAGAGCAGCTGTTGTCTTCCTACAAGCCTCTCTCACTGGTGTGATTCTGGAGCAGATGTCTTCCTACAAGCCTCTCTCACTGGTGTGATTCTAGAGCAGCTGTCGTCTTCCTACAAGCCTCTCTTACTGGTGTGATTCTAGAGCAGATGTTGTCTTCCTACAAGCCCTCTCATTGGTGTGACTCTAGAGCAGCTGTGTCTTCCTATAAGCCTCTCACTGGTGTGATTCTAGAGCAGCTGTTGTCTTCCTACAAGCCTCTCTTACTGGTGTGATTCTAGAGCAGCTGTTGTCTTCCTACAAGCCTCTCTCATTGGTGTGACTCTAGAGCAGCTGTCGTCTTCCTACAAGCCTCTTACTGGTGTGATTCTGGAGCAGATGTTGTCTTCCTACAAGCCTCTCACTGGTGTGATTCTGGAGCAGCTGTTGTCTTCCTACAAGCCTCTCACTGGTGTGATTCTAGAGCAGCTGTCGTCTTCCTACAAGCCTCTCACTGGTGTGATTCTAGAGTAGCTGTTGTCTTCCTACAAGCCTCTCTCACTGGGGTGATTCTAGAGCAGCTGTTGTCTTCTTACTACAAGCCTCTCACTGGTGTGATTCTAGAGCAGCTGTTGTCTTCCTACAAGCCTCTCTCACTGGTGTGATTCTAGAGTAGCTGTTGTCTTCCTACAAACCTCTCTCACTGGGGTGATTCTAGAGCAGCTGTTGTCTTCTTACTACAAGCCTCTCTCACTGGTGTGATTCTAGAGCAGCTGTTGTCTTCTATAAAGCCTCTCACTGGTGTGATTCTAGAGCAGATGTTGTCTTCCTACAAGCCTCTCACTGGTATGATTCTGGAACAGATGTCTTCCTATAAACCTCTCTCATTGGTGTGATTCTGGAGCAGATGTCTTCCTACAAGCCTCTCTCACTGGGGTGATTCTAGAGCAGCTGTTGTCTTCCTACAACCTCTCACTGGTGTGATTCTAGAGCAGCTGTTGTCTTCCTACAAGCCTCTCTCACTGGTGTGATTCTAGAGCAGCTGTTGTCTTCCTACAAGCCTCTCTCACTGGTGTGATTCTAGAGCCGCTGTTGTCTTCCTATAAGCCTCTCACTGGTGTGATTCTGGAGCAGCTGTTGTCTTCCTACAAGCCTCTCTCACTGGTGTGATTCTAGAGCAGCTGTCATCTTCCTACAAGCCTCTCACTGGTGTGATTCTAGAGCAGCTGTCGTCTTCCTACAAGCCTCTCTCACTGGTGTGATTCTGGAGCAGATGTCTTCCTATAAACCTCTCACTGGTGTGATTCTAGAGCAGCTGTTGTCTTCCTACAAGCCTCTCACTGGTGTGATTCTAGAGCAGCTGTTGTCTTCCTACAAGCCTCTCACTGGTGTGATTCTAGAGCAGCTGTCGTCTTCCTACAAGCCTCTCTCACTGGTGTGATTCTGGAGCAGATGTCTTCCTATAAACCTCTCACTGGTGTGATTCTAGAGCAGCTGTTGTCTTCCTACAAGCCTCTCACTGGTGTGATTCTAGAGCAGCTGTTGTCTTCCTATAAACCCCTCTCACTGGTGTGATTCTAGAGCAGATGTTGTCTTCCTACAAGCCTCTCTCACTGGTATGATTCTGGAACAGATGTCTTCCTATAAACCTCTCTCATTGGTGTGATTCTGGAGCAGATGTCTTCCTATAAACCTCTCTCATTGGTGTGATTCTGGAGCAGATGTCTTCCTATAAACCTCTCTCATTGGTGTGATTCTGGAGCAGATGTCTTCCTATAAACCTCTCTTACTGGTGTGATTCTAGAGCAGCTGTTGTCTTCCTACAAGCCTCTCTCACTGGTGTGATTCCATGACATTTGGTACTGTGTGGTTAATATATAAGGGCTTCCTCAGAGAAGGCATGACATTTACAGTCTTATTCTAAAATTTATTAAATAACTAATTTTACTCAATCGACACACAATATCCCATAATGATAACGCAAAAACAGGGTTTAAGACATTTTTGCAAATGTGTAAAAAAAAGAGATCTAAAACTGAAATAACTTATTTACATCAGTATACAGACCCTTTGATATTATTCTCAAAATGTAGCTCAGGTGCATCCTGTTTCCATTGATCATCCTTGAGATGTTTCTACAACTTGATTGGAGTCCACCTGGTGTAAATTAAATTGATTGGACATGATTTGGAAAAGCAAACACCTGTCTGTATTAAAAGGTCCCACAGTTGACAGGTGCATGTCAGAGAAAGAAAGAAAACCAAGCTAGAGGTAGAAGGAATTGTCCATAGAGCTCCGAGACAGATTGTGTCGAGGCACAGATCTGGGGAAGGGTACCAAAAAAAAAAAAAAATGTCTTCTTCATTGAAAGTCCGCAAAACACAGTGGCCTCCATCATTCTGAAATGGAAGAAGTTTGGAACCACCAAGACTCTTCCTGGCCGCCCGGCCAAACTGCAATTGGGGAAGAAGGGCCTTGGTCAGGGAGGTGACCAAGAACCGATGGTCACTTTGACAGAGCTCCAGAGTTCCTCTGTGGAGATGGGAGAACCTTCCAGAAGGACAACTATCTCTGCAGCACTCCACCTCAGTAAAAAAGGCACATGACCGCCCATTTGGAGGTTGCCAAAAGGCACCTAAAGACTCTCAGACCACGAGGTGAATATGAGCTGAATATTTATGTAAATGTGAACTGTTTTTTATTTGTAATTCATTTGCAAAAATGTATTTAAAACCTGTTTTCGTTTGTCATTATTGGGTATTGTGTGTAGATTGATGAGAGGGGGGGGGGGACGATTTAATCCATTTTAGAATAAGGCTGCAACGTAACAAAATGTGGAAAAAGTGAAGTGTTCTGAATACTTTCCCGAATGCACTGTAGTGTCACAGTCCACGTAAGAATTATCCAGGCAACATCACTCAGTAGAGGAAAGGTAGACATTCACTCACATATGAATTATATTGTGTATTATTCAGCTGTGCTTTGTCAGCACATGAACAAATTAATTTCCCCCCCTGCTGGGATAATAATGTTGATCTAAACCTACTCAGTCAGACTGAATAAAACTGACATATCAACCACTAGACACTGATCACACAGTAAAGTAGGGAATGAATAACAACTATAGAAATTGCGGCATATCCACAGCTTCCCAGCCTGTCCATGGCTAAGCTTCCCAGCCTGTCAATGGCTAAGCTTCCCAGCCTGTCAATGGCTAAGCTTCCCAGCCTGTCAATGGCTAAGCTTCCCAGCCTGTCAATGGCTAAGCTTCCCAGCCTGTCAATGGCTAAGCTTCCCAATGGCGAAGCTTCCCAGCCTGTCAATGACTAAGCTTCCCAGCCTGTCAATGGCTAAGCTTCCCAGCCTGTCAATGGCTAAGCTTCCCAGCCTGTCAATGACTAAGCTTCCCAGCCTGTCAATGGCTAGCTTCCCAGCCTGTCAATGACTAAGCTTCCCAGCCTGTCAATGACTAAGCTTCCCAGCCTGTCAATGGCTAAGCTTCCCAGCCTGTCAATGGCTAAGCTTCCCAGCCTGTCAATGGCTAAGCTCCCAGCCTGTCCTAAGCTTCCCAGCCTGTCAATGGCTAAGCTTCCCAGCCTGTCAATGGCAGCTTCCCAGCCTGTCAATGGCTAAGCTTCCCAGCCTGTCAATGGCTAAGCTTCCTGTCAATGGCTAAGCTCCCCCCTGTCAATGCTTCCCAGCCTGTCAATGGCTAAGCTTCCCAATGGCTAAGCTTCCCAGCCTGTCAATGGCTAAGCTTCCCAGCCTGTCAATGGCTAAGCTTCCCAGCCTGTCAATGCAATGGCTAAGCTTCCCAGCCTGTCAATGGCTAAGCTTCCCAATGGCTAAGTTTCCCAGTCTGTCCATGGCTAAGCTTCCCAATGGCTAAGTTTCCCAGCCTGTCAATGGCTAAACTTCCCAGCCTGTCAATGGCTAAGCTTCCCAACCTGTAAATGCAATGGCTAAGCTTCCCAGCCTGTCAATGGCTAAGCTTCCCAGCCTGTCAATGACTAAGCTTCCCAGCCTGTCAATGACTAAGCTTCCCAGCCTGTCAATGACTAAGCTTCCCAGCCTGTCAATGACTAAGCTTCCCAGCCTGTCAATGGCTAAGCTTCCCAGCCTGTCAATGGCTAAGCTTCCCAGCCTGTCCATGGCCCTGTGTAGGCCCTGTAATGAAGCCCTTTTTATATAATTTGTTTTCCAGTAACCCATCCCTTGGTCTCTTCCAGTTCACCTCACCTTCGGTATGAAAGCCTGTAGAAAAAGAGGCCAACAGAAGGTGGAGCATGAAAGCCGTTGGCACGTTCAAACAGAGGAGATTTGAAACCGGAAGGCAATAATCTTCCAGTGGTACCAACACAGGGTAGAGTCATTTCAACCAAATTATAGAACAAAATGTTTTTTGTTTTTTTTTGTCTGAGGTATCCATTTTCAAAAATATAGTACACAAGCAATGCTATCATAGTTTCTGAAGAGGGATGGAAGGGTTGGTAGATTTGTTTTTATCAACGTCTACTCACGGCCAATCAGTCAGCAGAAGATGGCAATCAGTGCTTCACTCAAAACCTACTTTACCAATATGAAGTCTGGCTCTGGAGAACAACGTGAGGGAAGCCAAGGCTACCCCGTCCTAGAACCTCAAAGAGCAAGCAGAAACACAGTGGCAAGGAAAAAGTCCCTAGAAGGAAGAAATCTTAAGAGGAACCAGAGGGGTGTGGTTACCTGTCGGCTGAGAGAGTGTGGCCCCTCCCCCTTCTCTGCCCAGTAGGGTTCATAGGTCACAGAGATTGAGTGGCCCGGAACCAGACACAAAATCAGAGAGAGTAGTGCAGGAACCGTAGGCTGAGAGAGAGGAGGATGGAGGATGGAGAGAGGAGGGTGGAGGGAAGGAGAGAGAGAGAGAGAGAGAGAGAGAGAGAGAGAGGGAGGAGGAGGAGAGAGAGAGAGAGAGAGAGAGGAGGGTGGAGAGAGAGAAGAGAGAGAGAGAGGAGGGTGGAGGAGAGAGAGAGAGAGGAGGGTGGAGAGAGAGAGAGAGAGAGAGAGAGAGAGAGAGAGAGAGAGAGGGTGGAGAGAGAGAGAGAGAAGGGTGGGAGAGAGAAGGAGAGAGAGAGGAAGGGTGGGTGGAGGGAAGGAGAGAGAGGGAAGGGTGGGTAGAGGGAAGGAGAGAGAGAGGGAAGGGTGGGTAGAGGGAAGGAGAGAGAGAGGGAAGGGTGGGTAGAGGGAAGGAGAGAGAGAGGGAAGGGTGGGTGTAGGGAAGTTGAGAGAGAGGGAAGGGTGGGTGGAGGGAAGTTGAGAGAGAGGGGAGGGTGGGTGGAGGGAAGAAGAGAGAGGGGAGGATGGAGGGAAGGAGAGAGAGAGGAGGATGGAGGGAAGGAGAGAGAGAGGAGGATGGAGGGAACGAGAAGAGGATGATATGGGGACAGGGTGAGGAAGAGGATGATATGGGGAGAGGAAGAGGAAGAGGATGATATGGGGAGAGGAAGAGGATGATATAGGGAGAGGAAGAGGATGATATGGGAAGAGGAAGAGGATGATATGGGGACAGGGAGAGGAAGAGGAAGAGGATGATATGGGGACAGGGAGAGGAAGAGGATGATATGGGGACAGGGAGAGGAAGAGGAAGAGGATGATATGGGGACAGGGAGAGGATGATATGGGGAGAGGAAGAGGATGATATGGGGACAGGGAGATGATAGGGAGAGGAGGATAAAAAGAGAAAGGTAAACCCACCAGAGGGAGGAGAGAAATGGAGAGAGTGATGAAAGGATGCAGGAAGGGAGGAGAGAAATGGAGAGAGTGATGAAAGGATACAGGAAGGAGGAGAGAAATGGAGAGAGTGATGAAAGGATACAGGAAGGAGGAGAGAAATGGAGAGAGTGATGAAAGGATACAGGAAGGGAGGAGAGAAATGGAGAGAGTGATGAAAGGATACAGGAAGGGAGGAGAGAAATGGAGAGAGTGATGAAAGGATACAGGAAGGGAGGAGAGAAATGGAGAGAGTGATGAAAGGATACAGGAAGGGAGGAGAGAAATGGAGAGAGTGATGAAAGGATACAGGAAGGGAGGAGAGAAATGGAGAGAGTGATGAAAGGATACAGGAAGGGAGGAGAGAAATGGAGAGAGTGATGAAAGGATACAGGAAGGGAGGAGAGAAATGGAGAGAGTGATGAAACGATGCAGGAAGGGAGGAGAGAAATGGAGAGAGTGATGAAAGGATACAGGAAGGGAGGAGAGAAATAGAGAGAGTGATGAAAGGATACAGGAAGGGAGGAGAGAAATGGAGAGAGTGATGAAAGGATACAGGAAGGGAGGAGAGAAATGGAGAGAGTGATTAAATGATGCAGGAAGGGAGGAGAGAAATGGAGAGAGTGATGAAAGGATGCAGGAAGGGAGGAGAGAAATGGAGAGAGTGATGAAAGGATGCAGGAAGGGAGGAGAGAAATGGAGAGAGTGATGAAAGGATACAGGAAGGGAGGAGAGAAATGGAGAGAGTGATGAAAGGATACAGGAAGGGAGGAGAGATATACATTCACAAGTGTTATAGTGGGAAGCAGTAGAGTAGTTAGTGCAGAAACAAGCATTGAATTGTTGCGCATTTCTGTAGATCGCTGTTAGTGGTCACAGTAGGTCGATTGATTGAAAAGTTCAACCAGAAGCAGACCCACGATTAGATTGAAAAGTGAGTGCGCCATAATCTAAAGTACATAAGTACGCACATCACAACAGTATGGCCGTGTCTGAAATCTGTCTTGCCCACTAATTAATAAAAACGACATACTGTACACTACCAATACAACATACACTGAATGACCAAAAGTATGTGGACACCTGCTCGTCCAAATTCTCGATCCAAAATCATGGTCGTTAATATGGAGTTGGTCCCCCCTTCGCTGCTATAACAGCCTCCACTCTGCTGGGAAGGCTTTCCACTAGATGTTGGAACATTGCTGCTATAACAGCCTCCACTCTTCTGGGAAGGCTTTCCACTAGATGTAGGAACATTGCTGCTATAACAGCCTCCACTCTTCTGGGAAGACTTTCCACTAGATGTTGGAACATTGCTGCTATAACAGCCTCCACTCTTCTGGGAAGGCTTTCCACTAGATGTTGGAACACTGCTGCTATAACAGCCTCCACTCTTCTGGGAAGGGTTTCCACTAGATGTTGGAACATTGCTGCTATATCAGCCTCCACTCTGCTGGGAAGGGTTTCCACTAGATGTTGGAACATTGCTGCTATAACAGCCTCCACTCTTCTGGGAAGGCTTTCCACTAGATGTTGGAACACTGCTGCTATAACAGCCTCCACTCTGCTGGGAAGGCTTTCCACTAGATGTTGGAACATTGCTGCTATAACAGCCTCCACTCTTCTGGGAAGGCTTTCCACTAGATGTTGGAACATTGCTGCTATAACAGCCTCCACTCTTCTGGGAAGGCTTTCCACTAGATGTTGGAACATTGCTGCTATAACAGCCTCCACTCTTCTGGGAAGGCTTTCCACTAGATGATGGAACATTGCTGCTATAAGAGCCTCCACTCTTCTGGGAAGGCTTTCCACTAGATGATGGAACATTGCTGCTATAACAGCCTCCACTATTCTGGGAAGGCTTTCCACTAGATGTTGGAACATTGCTGATATAACAGCCTCCACTCTTCTGGGAAGGCTTTCCACTAGATGTAGGAACATTGCTGCTATAACAGCCTCCACTCTTCTGGGAAGGCTTTCCACTAGATGTTGGAACATTGCTGCTATAACAGCCTCCACTCTTCTGGGAAGGCTTTCCACTAGATGTTGGAACATTGCTGCTATAACAGCCTCCACTCTTCTGGGAAGGCTTTCCACTAGATGTTGGAACACTGCTGCTATAACAGCCTCCACTCTGCTGGGAAGGCTTTCCACTAGATGTTGGAACATTGCTGCTATAACAGCCTCCACTCTTCTGGGAAGGCTTTCCACTAGATGTTGGAACATTGCTGCTATAACAGCCTCCACTCTTCTGGGAAGGCTTTCCACTAGATGATGGAACATTGCTGCTATAACAGCCTCCACTCTTCTGGGAAGGCTTTCCACTAGATGTAGGAACATTGCTGCTATAACAGACTCCACTCTTCTGGGAAGGCTTTCCACTAGATGTAGGAACATTGCTGCTATAACAGCCTCCACTCTGCTGGGAAGGCTTTCCACTAGATGTAGGAACATTGCTGCTATAACAGCCTCCACTCTGCTGGGAAGGCTTTCCACTAGATGTTGGTACATTGCTGCTATAACAGCCTCCACTCTGCTGGGAAGGCTTTCCACTAGATGTTGGAACATTGCTGCTATAACAGCCTCCACTCTTCTGGGAAGGCTTTCCACTAGATGTTGGAACATTGCTGCTATAACAGCCTCCACTCTTCTGGGAAGGCTTTCCACTAGATGTTGGAACACTGCTGCTATAACAGCCTCCACTCTTCTGGGAAGGCTTTCCACTAGATGTTGGAACATTGCTGCTATAACAGCCTCCACTCTTCTGGGAAGGCTTTCCACTAGATGTTGGAACATTGCTGCTATAACAGCCTCCACTCTTCTGGGAAGGCTTTCCACTAGATGTAGGAACATTGCTGCTATAACAGCCTCCACTCTTCTGGGAAGGCTTTCCACTAGATGTAGGAACATTGCTGCTATAACAGCCTCCACTCTTCTGGGAAGGCTTTCCACTAGATGATGGAACATTGCTGCTATAACAGCCTCCACTCTTCTGGGAAGGCTTTCCACTAGATGTTGGAACATTGCTGCTATAACAGCCTCCACTCTTCTGGGAAGGCTTTCCACTAGATGTTGGAACATTGCTGCAGGGGTACTAACTACTGTAGCTAACCTTTGTAGCTAACTACTGTAGCTAACTAGCCAGCTAAGTTTGTAGCTAACTACTGTAGATGGCTACAGTAGTTAGCTACAAAGGTTATCTACAGTAGTTAGCTACAAAGGTTAACTAGCCAGCTAACCTTTGTAGCTAACTACTGTAGCTAACTAGCCAGCAAACTACTGTAGCTAACTAGCCAGCAAACTACTGTAGCTAACTAGCCAGCAAACTACTGTAGCTAACTAGCCAGCAAACTACTGTAGCTAACTAGCCAGCTAACCTCTGTAGCTAACCACTGTAGCTAACTAGCCAGCTAACCTCTGTAGCTAACTAGCCAGCTAACCTCTGTAGCTAACTAGCCAGCTAACCTCTGTAGCTAACTAGCCAGCTAACCTCTGTAGCTAACTAGCCAGCTAACCTCTGTAGCTAACTAGCCAGCTAACCTCTGTAGCTAGCCAGCAAGCAAAGCTAAAGGGATTGCAAACAGGTTACCATAACTCTAACCAAATCCACATTTATTTTCTAAATATTAGCTAGCTGGTTAGCATTTATGAGGCCAGCAAACATGTTCCTTACAACACGCTTGCAACGTATTTCCTCTCGCTTCCAAAGTGCTAATGATGTTGCCCACTGTACCTGCTAATGATGTTGCCCACTGTACCTGCTAATGATGTTGCCCACTGTACCCGCTAATGATGTTGCCCACTGTACCCGCTAATGATGTTGCCCACTGTACCCGCTAATGATGTTGCCCACTGTACCTGCTAATGATGTTGCCCACTGTACCTGCTAATGATGTTGCCCACTGTACCTGCTAATGATGTTGCCCACTGTACCTGCTAATGATGTTGCCCACTGTACCTGCTAATGATGTTGCCCACTGTACCTGCTAATGATGTTGCCCACTGTACCTGCTAATGATGTTGCCCACTGTACCCGCTAATGATGTTGCCCACTGTACCCACTAATGATGTTGCCCACTGTACCCGCTAATGATGTTGCCCACTGTACCTGCTAATGATGTTGCCCACTGTACCTGCTAATGATGTTGCCCACTGTACCCGCTAATGATGTTGCCCACTGTACCCGCTAATGATGTTGCCCACTGTACCCGCTAATGATGTTGCCCACTGTACCCGCTAATGATGTTGCCCACTGTACCTGCTAATGATGTTGCCCACTGTACCCGCTAATGATGTTGCCCACTGTACCTTCTAATGATGTTGCCCACTGTACCTGCTAATGATGTTGCCCACTGTACCTGCTAATGATGTTGCCCACTGTACCTTCTAATGATGTTGCCCACTGTACCTGCTAATGATGTTGCCCACTGTACCCGCTAATGATGTTGCCCACTGTACCCGCTAATGATGTTGCCCACTGTACCCGCTAATGATGTTGCCCACTGTACCCGCTAATGATGTTGCCCACTGTACCCGCTAATGATGTTGCCCACTGTACCCGCTAATGATGTTGCCCACTGTACCCGCTAATGATGTTGCCCACTGTACCCGCTAATGATGTTGCCCACTGTACCTGCTAATGATGTTGCCCACTGTACCTGCTAATGATGTTGCCCACTGTACCTGCTAATGATGTTGCCCACTGTACCTGCTAATGATGTTGCCCACTGTACCTGCTAATGATGTTGCCCACTGTACCTGCTAATGATGTTGCCCACTGTACCCGCTAATGATGTTGCCCACTGTACCCGCTAATGATGTTGCCCACTGTACCTGCTAATGATGTTGCCCACTGTACCTGCTAATGATGTTGCCCACTGTACCCGCTAATGATGTTGCCCACTGTACCCGCTAATGATGTTGCCCACTGTACCCGCTAATGATGTTGCCCACTGTACCTGCTAATGATGTTGCCCACTGTCCCCGCTAATGATGTTGCCCACTGTACCTGCTAATGATGTTGCCCACTGTACCTGCTAATGATGTTGCCCACTGTACCTTCTAATGATGTTGCCCACTGTACCTGCTAATGATGTTGCCCACTGTACCTGCTAATGATGTTGCCCACTGTACCCGCTAATGATGTTGCCCACTGTACCTGCTAATGATGTTGCCCACTGTACCTGCTAATGATGTTGCCCACTGTACCCGCTAATGATGTTGCCCACTGTACCCGCTAATGATGTTGCCCACTGTACCTGCTAATGATGTTGCCCACTGTACCTGCTAATGATGTTGCCCACTGTACCTGCTAATGATGTTGCCCACTGTACCTGCTAATGATGTTGCCCACTGTACCTGCTAATGATGTAGCCCACTGTACCTGCTAATGTACCTGCTTTCGGTAGCCTGAATGGCGTCCAGACTAAGGATTCATCCGCATTAATGCCACCAGATCAGTACACAATCAGACCACAATGCAACATTTGTGCTTCTAGACCAGGCTTTATATCTCGTGATCTTCGTGTTCCGATAGCAGAAGTCACATGTGTTTTCGCATTACCCAAAAATCTAACTGTTTCGAACGCAAATTCTGGGTATTTGGGACACGGACGTAGTCTGAAAGCAGCTGACCTCTTTGTCCTCTCTGACTGGCTGCAGGTAGTGCGAGTCTAAGTTCCCACCAGGGGCCAATGGCAAGGCCCAGCTGGCGCTCTTGTTGCGCGTGTGTCCTCCTCCATGGCGGGGGCTGGCCCCCTTGGACCTGGTGCCCGGGGAGAGGAGCTGAGGGTGGGCCTGGCGATTGGGGGAAGACGGGGTGGAGGTTAGGACCATGGTCTTCAGGGCTGACACCTCCGCCTGAAGGACATCAATCTGGGAAGAGACAAGAACACGGGGTGTGGTTATAGATTGTACCCAAACCGACACACACGATAGCAGGAGAACACCACAGGGTCAGACGTAGCGCAGCGTCCCTGGAGCAGGTTATGGGTAAAAGTGCCTTGTTCAAGGGCACAAAAGCAGTGGATATTGATACCAGCAACTCTTCGGGCTGCCGGGCTCATTCACGCCAAATGTTTTCATCAACCCCAGATTCTTATAGGTTTTCCTGCATTAATCAGGTACAGGTAGGACTGTGTGGCTCTATTGGTTAGAGCTCGGCATGGTTGTGGGTTCAATTCCCGGAGGGATCACAGACTAACCTTGCCCTGAGCCTCCTTCAGCTGCTTCTCTGCTGCGGCTTGTTTCACGTTGGCTTCCCGCACCATCTTGTGAGCTTCCTGGAGGACAGGAAGACAACCGTGTGTTACAACAAACATGCAGGGGCCACACTTTCTCAATGTCAAGATGTACTGATACCAGATCGGTGTGTTGCAGGCTGTAGGACTCATTCCTGCCTCCCGTCAGACGAGCCTCGATCCCAGGCTCCAGGGAGTACTAACCTAGACTAGATCTAATCTAGACCAAGACTGACCTCAAATAGACTGGCAGTGAGCTCTTCCAGCTCCTGCTCCAGCTGATCTCTGACCTGTGACAGACGCTCACACTCCTTATCCTTCAGCTTCAGCTCCTGGGAGAGGGGCGAGGTGGAGGAGAGGGGCGAGGTGGAGGAGGGGGGCGAGGTGGAGGAGGGGGGCGAGGTGGAGGAGGGGGGCGAGGTGGAGGAGAGGAGAAGAGATCAGGGTGTGTGTGTGTGAGATCAGGGTGTGTGTGTGTGTGTGTGAGAGATCAGGGTGTGTGTGTGTGTGTGTGTGTGTGTGTGTGTGTGTGTGTGTGTGTGAGATCAGGGTGTGTGTGTGTATGTGTGTGTGTGTGTGTGTGTGTGTGTGTGTGTGTGTGTGTGTGTGTGTGTGTGTGTGTGTGTGTGATCAGGGTGTGTGTGTGTGTGATCAGGGTGTGTGTGTGTGTGTGTGTGCGTGAGATCAGGGTGTGTGTGTGTGTGTGTGAGAGATCAGAATGTGTGTGAGATCAGGGTGTGTGTGTGAGATCAGGGTGTGTGTGTGAGATCAGGGTGTGTGTGTGTGAGATCTGTGTGTGTGTGATCTGTGTGTGTGTGTGTGTGTGTGTGTGTGTGTGTGTGTGTGTGTGTGTGTGTGTGTGTGTGTGTGTGTGTGTGTGTGTGTGTGTGAGAGAGAGATCAGGGTGTGTGTGTGTGTGTGTGTGAGATCAGGGGTGTGTGTGTGTGTGTGTGTGTGAGAGATCAGGGTGTGTGTGTGTGTGTGTGTGTGTGTGTGTGAGAGATCAGGGTGTGTGTGTGTGTGTGAGAGATCAGGGTGTGTGTGTGTGTGTGTGTGAGAGATCAGGTGTGTGTGTGAGAGATCAGGGTGTGTGTGTGAGAGATCAGGGTGTGTGTGTGTGAGAGATCAGGGTGTGTGTGTGTGAGAGATCAGGGTGTGTGTGTGAGAGATCAGGTGTGTGTGTGAGAGAGATCAGGGTGTGTGTGAGATCAGGGTGTGTGTGTGAGAGAGATCAGGGTGTGTGTGTGTGTGTGTGTGAGATCAGTGTGTGTGTGTGTGTGTGAGATCAGGGTGTGTGTGTGTGTGTGTGAGATCAGGGTGTGTGTGTGTGTGTGTGTGAGATCAGGGGTGTGTGTGTGTGTGAGATCAGGGGTGTGTGTGTGTGAGATCAGGGTGTGTGTGTGTGTGAGATTAGGGTGTGTGTGTGTGTGAGAGATCAGGGTGTGTGTGTGTGGGTGTGTGTGTGTGTGTGTGTGAGAGAGATCAGGGTGTGTGTGTGTGAGAGATCAGGGTGTGTGTGAGTGTGTGTGTGTGTGTGTGTGTGTGTGTGTGTGTGTGTGTGTGTGTGTGTGTGTGTGTGTGTGTGTGTGTGTGTGTGTGTGTGAGATCAGGGTGTGTGTGTGTGTGTGTGAGATCAGGGTGTGTGTGTGTGTGTGTGTGTGTGTGTGTGAGATCAGGGTGTGTGTGTGTGAGAGATCAGGGTGTGTGTGTGTGAGAGAGATCAGGGTGTGTGTGTGAGAGAGATCAGGGTGTGTGTGTGAGCGAGATCAGGGTGTGTGTGTGTGAGAGATCAGGGTGTGTGTGTGTGAGAGAGAGATCAGGTGTGTGTGTGTGAGAGAGATCAGGGTGTGTGTGTGAGAGAGATCAGGGTGTGTGTGTGAGAGAGATCAGGGTGTGTGTGTGAGAGAGATCAGGGGTGTGTGTGAGAGAGATCAGGGTGTGTGTGTGAGAGAGATCAGGGTGTGTGTGTGTGTGTGTGTGTGTGTGTGTGTGTGTGTGTGTGTGTGTGTGTGTGTGAGAGAGATCAGGGTGTGTGTGTGAGAGATCAGGGTGTGTGTGAGAGATCAGGGTGTGTGTGTGAGAGATCAGGGTGTGTGTGTGAGATCAGGGTGTGTGTGTGTGAGATCAGGGGGTGTGTGTGTGTGTGTGTGTGTGTGTGTGTGTGTGAGATCAGGGTGTGTGAGAGATCAGGGTGTGTGTGTGAGATCAGGGTGTGTGAGAGATCAGGGTGTGTGTGTGTGTGTGTGAGATCAGGGTGTGTGTGTGTGTGTGAGAGAGATCAGGGTGTGTGTGTGTGAGATCAGGGTGTGTGAGAGATCAGGGTGTGTGTGAGATCAGGTGTGTGTGAGATCAGGTGTGTGTGTGTGTGTGTGTGCGTGCGTGCGTGTGTGTGATCAGGTGTGTGTGTGTGAGAGAGATCAGGTGTGTGTGTGTGTGTGTGTGTGTGTGTGTGTGTGTGTGTGTGTGTGTGTGTGTGTGTGTGTGTGTGTGTGTGTGTGTGTGTGTGTGATCAGGGTGTGTGTGTGTGATCAGGGTGTGTGTGTGTGAGATCAGGGTGTGTGTGTGTCCCCACCTTCTGTGCAGCATCCAGTTGTTCCCGTAGGATCTCTGATCCCTTCTCTCTGATCTCCAGGGAAGAGCTCCGGAGGCGGGACACGTTGTCCTCATGCTCCCCGCCCAGGGCAACCTCCAGCTGGGTAGCACCCTCCAGCCTGCTGCCCTCCCTGCCCCGGCTCCGGGCCTGGGTAACAGCTTCCTCCTGGGGCCTGGTGAAACCTGGGTCAGCCGGCCCAGCGCCGTCCACCCGGGGGCTCGGACCGGGCTCCAGGTCTACCAACCTTTACAAAACATTAAAATACCTGATATTTAAATAACATAGTTACATTTGTTTATAGTTAGGCCTAATATATAGTTAGAAACCTCGACTGTAGAGCAGACTATACAGCAGCCGAGCGAGGGAAACACAGGGTGTGTATCTAATGTGTACCATGTATCTAGTGTGTACCATGTATCTAATGCTGTCTCAGTATGTGTAGACCATGTATCTGATGCTGTCTCAGTATGTGTAGACCATGTATCTGATGCTGTCTCAGTATGTATAGACCATGTATCTGATGCTGTCTCAGTATGTATAGACCATGTATCTGATGCTGTCTGGACAGCACCTCTCTGTCTCAGTATGTATAGACCATGTATCTGATGCTGTCTCAGTATGTGTAGACCATGTATCTGATGCTGTCTCAGTATGTGTAGACCATGCATCTGATGCTGTCTCAGTATGTGTAGACCATGTATCTGATGCTGTCTCAGTGTGTGTAGACCATGTATCTGATGCTGTCTCAGTATGTATAGACCATGTATCTGATGCTGTCTCAGTATGTATAGACCATGTATCTGATGCTGTCTGGACAGCACCTCTCTGTCTCAGTATGTATAGACCATGTATCTGATGCTGTCTCAGTATGTGTAGACCATGTATCTGATGCTGTCTCAGTATGTGTAGACCATGCATCTGATGCTGTCTCAGTATGTGTAGACCATGTATCTGATGCTGTCTCAGTGTGTGTAGACCATGTATCTAATGCTGTCTCAGTATGTGTAGACCATGTATCTGATGCTGTCTCAGTATGTGTAGACCATGTATCTGATGCTGTCTCAGTGTGTGTAGACCATGTATCTGATGCTGTCTCAGTGTGTGTAGACCATGTATCTGATGCTGTCTCAGTGTGTGTAGACCATGTATCTGATGCAGTCTCAGTATGTGTAGACCATGTATCTGATGCTGTCTCAGTATGTGTAGACCATGTATCTGATGCTGTCTGTACAGTGAAACAGCACCCCTCTGTCTCAGTATGTGTAGACCATGTATTTGATGCTGTCTCAGTATGTGTAGACCATGTATTTGATGCTGTCTCAGTATGTGTAGACCATGTATCTGATGCTGTCTCAGTGTGTGTAGACCATGTATTTGATGCTGTCCCAGTATGTGTAGACCATGTATCTGATGCTGTCTCAGTATGTGTAGACCATGTATCTGATGCTGTCTCAGTATGTGTAGACCATGTATCTGATGCTGTCTCAGTATGTGTAGACCATGTATCTGATGCTGTCTCAGTATGTGTAGACCATGTATCTGATGCTGTCTCAGTATGTGTAGACCATGTATCTGATGCTGTCTCAGTATGTGTAGACCATGTATCTGATGCTGTCTCAGTATGTGTAGACCATGTATCTGATGCTGTCTCAGTATGTGTAGACCATGTATCTGATGCTGTCTCAGTATGTGTAGACCATGTATCTGATGCTGTCTGGACAGTGAAACAGCACCTCTCTGTCTCAGTATGTGTAGACCATGTATCTGATGCTGTCTCAGTATGTGTAGACCATGTATCTGATGCTGTCTCAGTATGTGTAGACCATGTATCTGATGCTGTCTCAGTGTGTGTAGACCATGTATCTGATGCTGTCTCAGTATGTGTAGACCATGTATCTGATGCTGTCTCAGTATGTGTAGACCATGTATCTGATGCTGTCTCAGTATGTGTAGACCATGTATCTAATGCTGTCTGGACAGTGAAACAGCACCTCTCTGTCTCAGTATGTGTAGACCATGTATCTGATGCTGTCTCAGTATGTATAGACCATGTATCTGATGCTGTCTCAGTATGTGTAGACCATGTATCTGATGCTGTCTCAGTATGTATAGACCATGTATCTAATGCTGTCTCAGTATGTGTATACCATGTATCTGATGCTGTCTCAGTATGTGTAGACCATGTATCTAATGCTGTCTCAGTATGTATAGACCATGTATCTAATGCTGTCTCAGTATGTGTAGACCATGTATCTGATGCTGTCTCAGTATGTGTAGACCATGTATCTAATGCTGTCTCAGTATGTGTAGACCATGTATCTGATGCTGTCTCAGTATGTATAGACCATGTATCTGATGCTGTCTCAGTATGTGTAGACCATGTATCTGATGCTGTCTCAGTATGTATAGACCATGTATCTGATGCTGTCTGGACAGTGAAACAGCACCTCTCTGTCTCAGTATGTGTAGACCATGTATCTGATGCTGTCTCAGTATGTGTAGACCATGTATCTGATGCTGTCTCAGTATGTGTAGACCATGTATCTGATGCTGTCTCAGTATGTGTAGACCATGTATCTGATGCTGTCTCAGTATGTGTAGACCATGTATCTGATGCTGTCTCAGTATGTGTAGACCATGTACCTGATGCTGTCTCAGTATGTGTAGACCATGTACCTGATGCTGTCTCAGTATGTGTAGACCATGTATCTGATGCTGTCTCAGTGTGTGTAGACCATGTATCTGATGCTGTCTCAGTATGTGTAGACCATGTATCTAATGCTGTCTCAGTATGTATAGACCATGTATCTGATGCTGTCTCAGTATGTATAGACCATGTATCTGATGCTGTCTCAGTATGTGTAGACCATGTATCTGATGCTGTCTCAGTATGTGTAGACCATGTATCTGATGCTGTCTCAGTATGTGTAGACCATGTATCTGATGCTGTCTGGCCAAATAGAGTACAGAATGTCAAACTCTTATTGGCCACACAGAATACATGGGGTTCGTATAGTAAGACAGCAGGTGCTGTTTCACTCGCTCAAATGCTTTCTCCGGTGAGATTGTTTCAGCCACTTGCAAATTGAAGGTAAGTTGGTGGGTGCACAAATCGACTCTAAGAGGTTAACTTTCTCTCGGCCTTCAAGAGGGGGCAAACCGAATATCGAGTCGGGCCCCCAAAGGCCCTGAATCAGTTGCCCAACCATGGCAGGATCTCCAGTTACCCACATCAGGAAAGGGAGATACCTCGTCAGTTGTCCAACTGTATGCCTTCAACTGAAATGTGTCTTCTGCATTTAACCCAACCCCTCTGAATCAGAGAGGTGAGGGGAGCTGCCTTAAATCGACATCCACGTCTTCGGCGCCCGGACAATAGTGGGTTAACTGCCTTGTTCAGGGCCCGGGCAATAGTGGGTTAACTGCCTTGCTCAGGGCCCAGGGAACAGTGGGTTAACTGCCTTGCTCAGGGCCCGGGGAACAGTGGGTTAACTGCCTTGCTCAGGGCCCGGGGAACAGTGGGTTAACTGCCTTGCTCAGGATTTTTACTTTTGTCAGCTCGGGGATTCGATCCAGCAACCTTTCGGTTACTGTCCCAAAACTCTAACCACCAGGCTACTATGGGCCACCAGGCTACCAGCAGGCTACTGTGGGCCACCAGGCTACCACCAGGCTACTATGGGCCACCAGGCTACCACCAGGCTACTATGGGCCACCAGGCTACCACCAGGCTACCACCAGGCTACCACCAGGCTACTACCAGGCTACTATGGGCCTCCCTACCACCAGGCTGCCACCAGGCTACCACCAGTCTACCACCAGGCTACCATGGGCCACCAGGCTACCATGGGCCACCAGGCTACCAGGCTACCACCAGGCTACCACCAGGCTGCTATGGGCCACCAGGCTACCACCAGGCTACTATGGGCCACCAGGCTACCACCAGGCTACTATGGGCCACCAGGCTACCACCAGGCTACTATGGGCCACCAGGCTACCACCAGGCTACCACCAGGCTACTATGGGCCACCAGGCTACCACCAGGCTACTATGGGCCTCCAGGCTGCTACCAGGCTACTATGGGCCTCCCTACCACCAGGCTACTATCAGGCTACCACCAGGATACTATGGGCCTCCCTACCACCAGGCTGCCACCAGGCTACCACCAGGCTACTATGGGCCACCAGGCTACCACCAGGCTACTAAGGGCCACCAGGCTACGACCAGGCTACTATGGGCCACCAGGCTACCACCAGGCTGCTATGGGCCACCAGGCTGCTACCAGGCTACTATGGGCCACCAGGCTACTATGGGCCACCAGGCTACTATGGGCCACCAGGCTGCTATGGGCCACCAGGCTGCTATGGGCCACCAGGCTGCTATGGGCCACCAGGCTGCTATGGGCCACCAGGCTACTATGGGCCACCAGGCTACCATGGGCCACCAGGCTACTATGGGCCACCAGGCTACTATGGGCCACCAGGCTACCATGGGCCACCAGGCTACTATGGGCCACCAGGCTGCTACCAGGCTACTATGGGCCACCAGGCTACCATGGGCCACCAGGCTACTATGGGCCTCCCTACCTGCTCTCCTCCCCATCTGATGATTACCATTACCTCCTGTGTTTGCAGTAAAAAATAATAATAATAACATTTAAATGTTTCTATGCCTCAAGGGCCCTCTACGGGCTTGGGCCCCAGGGCTTCAGCCCCTTGCATTTATCTGGCCCTGTCAAAAACAATAACATTACAAACATCAATATGTCATTAAGAATCATCCCAGCATGTGAGGCTGAACTAGCCTACACAACTTTTTTTTTCACAACTTTCGCTAATGCCATGATGGCAGTCTGACAGCACAACATTTCATCGGATTTCCCTTCCCAGCTCCCCGCACTTACCCTCTCACCACCCGGCTGGATGATTCACCACGTACCGCCACCGTGACCGCGACGGCATCTACTCCCTGTTCCCAAGAATTCCATAAATTCTTAGTGTCCAATGTTTACTTGCTGTCGATATCATTCAGAAAGACGAAATGCAAAATAGTTTCAAAACAATGCTAAAATGTTAGTCTACTATTAAATAATGTTCACGACAACGCTATGAACTACAATTAATGTTTCATCGAGTTATCAAACGATATAAAGTTAAGCGAATGTTATTTTTTTTTTGTTACTGACGTTTTGACTCGCTTTCAACGATGTTTGCGAAGCGCTGTAATCTATGTTCATTCCAATAGAGAAAATAACGAATTGTGTCATCGTCCATAGGTCACATGATGACACATCATGACACCCCCCCATCTAGTTTAAGGAAACAGAACAAATAGCTTCCTACTTCACACTGCAGCCACGAGGTGTTGCAATTCAACTCAACGAAAAGCATACAGTATCTAGTGTCAATACAATACAGTTTATATAGACTACACATGTCTAGTGTCAATACAATACAGTTTATATAGACTACACATGTCTAGTGTCATATATAAGTTTATATAGACTACACACTAGTTTATATAGACTACACATGTCTAGTGTCAATACAATACAGTTTATATAGACTACACATGTCTAGTGTCAATACAATACAGTTTATATAGACTACACATGTCTAGTGTCAATACAATACAGTTTATATAGACTACATGTCTAGTGTAGAATCAATATTATGTCTAGTGTAGAATCAATATTATAGAGTAGAATCATAGAATAGATCAGAATCATTGAATAGAATATATAGTTGATATAGAATAGAGTAGAATCATAGAATAGAATCATAGAATAGAGTATAATCATAGAATAGAGTATAATCATAGAATAGATCAGAATCATTGAGTAGAATATATAGTTGATATAGAAAAGAGTAGAATCATAGAATAGAGTAGAATCATAGAATAGAGTAGAATCATAGAGTAGAATATATAGTTGATATAGAATAGTGGATACAAATCATAATGTATATTCTCTCTACTGTCCATTGACGACGACACTGCAAATGGACTGTGCAGTTTATTGGTGGGAGACACATCCTGCTATTGGCCTAGATATTTCTGGTTTGATTGTTGCTGTTTAACTAAAGGGGCACAGTGATAGTGGACTGACTATCACATGCTATGAAAAAGGACCAAAACACCTTATTACACATTATCAGACAGAATATCTGTGAATTAATGTCGTACAAATTAAGACCCTAAAAATATCTTCAGGCTTGGAACCAACTTCCACCTGTCAGTATCAAATCAAAAGGATTTATCGGTCTCTTACCTTCCAACCTCACACCTCTCCTCTTCAGTCTCCTCTCGGTAGGAGTGATATTTATCTCTTCGCTGTGTACGCTCCAGAACACTGGGTTTTCCATAGAACGTAGCGTTGGAGTACACCTGGACACCAGACCCAGCTGAGACTAGTACTTCATACCCAGGGTTGCAGGCGGAGGCAGGCGGAGAGGAGGACAGCTGGACACTGTGGAGACCCTCAAATGCATCCATGTTCCAGGCAGAGCCACTAAAATCCAACTGCAGTTTACCGTAACTTCGGTTACTGTGAAGGTTCTGGCTTTCGTGAGATCATATTTAAGGCCCTTAATGAGGGACGAGTTCTTCCACCTTCTTCAATCTTGATTTTCTTTCCTTGTGTGTATGGTGTTGTAGGAAGAACCTTCACTTCAGCAGGCATAAACACTTTCCAACTTGTTTACCTTGAAGTCTACCTGGGAAAAAATGCATATTCTTTACTAGAAATAGAATATGATAATGCATATTAGAATTGTACAAATACTTAGGTGGACTTTCAACCTGCCGTATTATGAGGCACTACTTTTAAAATGAACCGAGCCGTCTGCTCCACTCCCGCTGGAGAGCTTTCGCAGGTACCCCTCTCCTGGGCCAGCACTAGCCGACTTAGACTCATCTCCACGACTTGCTACTCGTGTGGGCCGACTGGAGCTCCGTTGTGTCGCATAAAATGACGTTTTTATTAACCAAACTACCGATTGTCAGCATCCAAAAAGAATGGCACGCAATTGCACAGAACAATGTCGCGTGTTATTACGGGCTATTGTTCGGGGTGCTGAAATCGTGTTATGACGTCAGAGCTCCAGTCCGCCCATGGACTTCGGTTAATCGGTTCGTCCAGTAGAAAAATTGAAAGTGTTTTTTTTTTTTCCCCCTCATACAGATACACATGAACGGGTTCGACAAAAACCATAGCCTACTTGTTTTTACCTTTTGTACGCCTTGTATTTGTATAGATTTATTAATTGAGGACAAGTTTACACATTGACTGGCTGTACAGACGCTTTTGCAAAAGTTAAACGTTGCTGGCATATTGGTGTAGCAACTCACCACGTGTGGATCAAACTTGATAGCTGATAGATCGATTTATGGTCTAATATTGAACACAATCATCTTAGTGACCCATATGACATTGACCGAAAGTTGCAGAAACAAAACAGCACAGTCCGAAGTTCAGCCTCGAGTTCGTGTTGTTGTTCTCTTGATCCACCGCAAACGGGTTAATTACTAACACCTTCGCTCCTGGTGGCCTGCGATGCACATTACTACCGCCAGGTGGCCACCGACAGGTTTGACTCATATTGGTTTGACCCATAGAGAATGATAAAGGACGCGAGCGGTCAAAAAGTCATTTTAGCAATGGGCGGCGTCATTTAGGGCTTCCACCGTACTTCTGCCATTTAAAGTAGTCAAAGTAGTCGGCTGGATGGGGATTCCTATGGGTTGTTGTCCTTCTGTGGCTCAGTTGGTAGAGCATGGCGCTTGTAACGCCAGGGTAGTGGGTTCGATTCCGGGACCACCCATACGTAGAATGTATGCACACATGACTGTAAGTCGCTTTGGATAAAAGCGTCAGCTAAATGGCATATATTATTATTATTATCAATGGCGCGGCCCATGCTGTCACAGGCACTATAAGGGCACAGATATAAAAGACGAGTCCTCTATCTATCTCTATGGTTTGACCGCTATTTGAGTTTTCTGTGCTTATTAAGATTGTATCCTATTGAAGAATTCCAGAGGAACCTGCTGAGGGGGAAGCGGCTCTTAATAATGTCTGGAACAGAGTGAATGGAATGGCATCAAACCAATGTGTTAGATGTAATTTGATACTGTTCAACTTATTCCGTTCCAACCATTAGCACGAGTATGTCCTCCCCATGCCACCAACCTCCTGTGGTATGTGATATTATTGAGGTAATAAAATTGGGCTGTGGGTTTTTGGTTGGCGAGGGTATGGTGCAGACCGGCTCCCAAAATTGTGTTGTAAACTTTGAACTTTTATTTGTTTCAATGTGTGCTGTACACAGATTTGTTGAGATTAGCTCAGTACCAGGCCTTTACAATGCAGCTTTGTTGCAGAAACAGCTTAACACATCAAGTGACCGGAGGTCTACAAGTCTTTCCCTCTCCTTCCCTCTCCCACATCCGTCTCTCCAACATTCAGACTGGCAACGCACTTTCCCTTATCGCACAGTGAGTATATCAATATATATATCAATCTATCTGATCAATCATCTCTTTTATCTGATGGACACAATGGGATATAGATAAGTGATGTGGTCCTTCTGTAGCTCAGTTGGTAGAGCATGGCGCTTGTAACGCCAGGGAAGTGGGTTCGATTCCCAGGACCACCCATACGTAGAATTATGCTGTGTTATGTCATGACTGTAAGTCGCTTTGGATAAAAGCGTCTGCTAAATGGCATATATTATTATTATTATTATTATGTTACTGATATCGCTGTAATGTATGTCATGTCCAGTGAGTATATTGTAAATATGATAATACAATCCATCTGATTCACTCTGTAATTAACGTAAAGATTGAATAGAGTGAAGATTTAAATCAAGTAATATAAATATTCTGATAATTTATCTCAACGGAATTGGACAGCTTGATTTTTTTTATTTTTTTTTAGGCTCAATTGAATAATTGTGGATATCTCTGTATCACCGTAGTTTGGTGAGGAGAACACCCCCGTTCTAATGAACTGGAGCAGAATCAGACAACAAACACGTGGTTTCCATGGTTTCCAGGTGGGTCATGCCATTCCATTCACTCCGTTCCGGTTGTTATTAAGAGCCTTTCCAAGTTTATAGATGACTCTATGTTAATTGCCAACATCTTACTTTCTCTTCTCTCTCTCTCTCTCTCTCTCTCTCTCTCTCTCTCTCTCTCTCTCTCTCTCTCTCTCTCTCTCTCTCTCTCTCTCTCTCTCTCTCTCTCTCTCTCTCTCTCTCTCTATCTCTCTATCTATCTTCTGCTGAACTTTACCCCCACTAGCACGATGTCTTCAGATAGTGGATCCATGAGCTAATATCGATAAGAATTGTCTCTCTGGATAGTTTGTTATCAAGTAGATATGTGATCGATATATGTCACTATCAGTGTTTTGGAAAGTTGACTTGTAAAGCAAACAGAGAAAGTGACAGTAGTTGACCATTTTGATACACCAAGGGCAGATTCCTCTGTGCCAACCATTCAGCTAGTCATCCATCCATCCAGCTCTCCATCCATCCATCCATCCATCCATCCATCCATCCAGCTCTCCATCCAGCTCTCCATCCATCCATCTAGACAGCCACCCAGCCAGCCACCTATCCATCCATCCACCTCTCCATCCAGCTCTCCATCCAGCTCTCCATCCAGCTCTCCATCCAGCCAGCCAGCCAGCCTGGCCAGGGAAGGGTAGTGATGACGGTGACATACTCACGGAGGGTTGCTGACGCGGGGCTAGGGACATTCTCTCATCTGCTCCTCCGATGGAAGGGGAGCATCTACAAGCTACTGTGGAGAGAACTGATCATCTTCACCACACTGTACTACTCCTTCAGCATCATATACAGGTAACCTCATTATATACAGGTAACCTCATCATATACAGGTAACCTCATCATATACAGGTAACCTCATCATATACAGGTAACCTCATTATATACAGGTAACCTCATTATATACAGGTAACCTCACAACTTCACAGGTAACCTCATCATATACAGGTAACCTCATTATATACAGGTAACCTCATCATATACAGGTAACCTCATTATATACAGGTAACCTCATCATATACAGGTAACCTCATCATATACAGGTAACCTCATTATATACAGGTAACCTCATTATATACAGGTAACCTCACAACTTCACAGGTAACCTCATCATATACAGGTAACCTCATTATATACAGGTAACCTCATCATATACAGGTAACCTCATTATATACAGGTAACCTCATCATATACAGGTAACCTCATTATATACAGGTAACCTCATTATATACAGGTAACCTCATTATATACAGGTAACCTCATCATATACAGGTAACCTCATTATATACAGGTAACCTCATCATATACAGGTAACCTCATTATATACAGGTAACCTCATCATATACAGGTAACCTCATTATATACAGGTAACCTCATCATATACAGGTAACCTCATTATATACAGGTAACCTCATCATATACAGGTAACCTCATTATATACAAGGTAACCTCATTATATACAGGTAACCTCACAACTTCACAGGTAACCTCATCATATACAGGTAACCTCATTATATACAGGTAACCTCACAACTTCACAGGTAACCTCATTATATACAGGTAACCTCATTATATACAGGTAACCTCACAACTTCACAGGTAACCTCATTATATACAGGTAACCTCATCATATACAGGTAACCTCATCATATACAGGTAACCTCATTATATACAGGTAACCTCATTATATACAGGTAACCTCACAACTTCACAGGTAACCTCATCATATACAGGTAACCTCATTATATACAGGTAACCTCATCATATACAGGTAACCTCATTATATACAGGTAACCTCATCATATACAGGTAACATCATCATATACAGGTAACCTCATTATATACAGGTAACCTCATTATATACAGGTAACCTCACAACTTCACAGGTAACCTCATCATATACAGGTAACCTCATTATATACAGGTAACCTCATCATATACAGGTAACCTCATTATATACAGGTAAACTCATCATATACAGGTAACCTCATTATATACAGGTAACCTCATCATATACAGGTAACCTCACAACTTCACAGGTAACCTCATCATATACAGGTAACCTCACAACTTCACAGGTAACCTCATCATATACAGGTAACCTCATTATATACAGGTAACCTCATCATATACAGGTAACCTCATTATATACAGGTAACCTCATCATATACAGGTAACCTCACAACTTCACAGGTAACCTCATTATATACAGGTAACCTCATCATATACAGGTAACCTCATCATATACAGGTAACCTCATCATATACAGGTAACCTCATTATATACAGGTAACCTCATCATATACAGGTAACATCATCATATACAGGTAACCTCATTATATACAGGTAACCTCATTATATACAGGTAACCTCACAACTTCACAGGTAACCTCATCATATACAGGTAACCTCATTATATACAGGTAACCTCATCATATACAGGTAACCTCACAACTTCACAGGTAACCTCATCATATACAGGTAACCTCACAACTTCACAGGTAACCTCATTATATACAGGTAACCTCATTATATACAGGTAACCTCATCATATACAGGTAACCTCATTATATACAGGTAACCTCATCATATACAGGTAACCTCATCATATACAGGTAACCTCACAACTTCACAGGTAACCTCATTATATACAGGTAACCTCATCATATACAGGTAACCTCATCATATACAGGTAACCTCATCATATACAGGTAACCTCACAACTTCACAGGTAACCTCACAACTTCACAGGTAACCTCATTATATACAGGTAAACTCATTATATACAGGTAACCTCATCATATACAGGTAACCTCATCATATACAGGTAACCTCATCATATACAGGTAACCTCATCATATACAGGTAACCTCACAACTTCACAGGTAACCTCATTATATACAGGTAACCTCATTATATACAGGTAACCTCACTACTTCACAGGTAACCTCATTATATACAGGTAACCTCATTATATACAGGTAACCTCATCATATACAGGTAACCTCATTATATACAGGTAACCTCGTCATATACAGGTAACCTCATTATATACAGGTAACCTCATCATATACAGGTAACCTCATCATATACAGGTAACCTCATCATATACAGGTAACCTCACAACTTCACAGGTAACCCTGTAATTTACACAGGTAACCTCATCATATACAGGTAACCTCATTATATACAGGTAACCTCACAACTTCACAGGTAACCCTGTAATTTACACAGGTAACCTCATTATATACAGGTAACCTCATTATATACAGGTAACCTCATCATATACAGGTAACCTCATCATATACAGGTAACCTCATCATATACAGGTAACCTCATTATATACAGGTAACCTCACAACTTCACAGGTAACCTCATCATATACAGGTAACCTCACAACTTCACAGGTAACCCTGTAATTTACACAGGTAACCTCATCATATACAGGTAACCTCATTATATACAAGTAACCTCACAACTTCACAGGTAACCTCATCATATACAGGTAACCTCACAACTTCACAGGTAACCCTGTAATTTACACAGGTAACCTCATCATATACAGGTAACCTCATTATATACAGGTAACCTCACAACTTCACAGGTAACCTCATCATATACAGGCAACCTCATTATATACAGGTAACCTCGTCATATACAGGTAACCTCATTATATACAGGTAACCTCATCATATACAGGTAACCTCATCATATACAGGTAACCTCATCATATACAGGTAACCTCATTATATACAGGTAACCTCACAACTTCACAGGTAACCCTGTAATTTACACAGGTAACCTCATCACATACAGGTAACCTCATCATATACAGGTAACCTCACAACTTCACAGGTAACCTCATTATATACAGGTAACCTCATCATATACAGGTAACCTCATTATATACAGGTAACCTCACAATTTCACAGGTAACCCTGTAATTTACACAGGTAACCTCATCATATACAGGTAACCTCATTATATACAGGTAACCTCACAACTTCACAGGTAACCTCATCATATACAGGTAACCTCATTATATACAGGTAACCTCATCATATACAGGTAACCTCACAACTTCACAGGTAACCTCATTATATACAGGTAACCTCATCATATACAGGTAACCTCACAACTTCACAGGTAACCTCATTATATACAGGTAACCTCATTATATACAGGTAACCTCACAACTTCACAGGTAACCCTGTAATTTACACAGGTAACCTCATCATATACAGGTAACCTCATTATATACAGGTAACCTCACAACTTCACAGGTAACCTCATCATATACAGGTAACCTCACAACTTCACAGGTAACCCTGTAATTTATACAGGTAACCTCATCATATACAGGTAACCTCATTATATACAGGTAACCTCATCATATACAGGCAACCTCATTATATACAGGTAACCTCGTCATATACAGGTAACCTCATTATATACAGGTAACCTCATCATATACAGGTAACCTCATCATATACAGGTAACCTCATCATATACAGGTAACCTCATCATATACAGGTAACCTCACAACTTCACAGGTAACCCTGTAATTTACACAGGTAACCTCATCACATACAGGTAACCTCATCATATACAGGTAACCTCACAACTTCACAGGTAACCTCATTATATACAGGTAACCTCATCATATACAGGTAACCTCATTATATACAGGTAACCTCACAACTTCACAGGTAACCCTGTAATTTACACAGGTAACCTCATCATATACAGGTAACCTCATATACAGGTAACCTCACAACTTCACAGGTAACCTCATCATATACAGGTAACCTCATCATATACAGGTAACCTCACAACTTCACAGGTAACCTCATTATATACAGGTAACCTCATTATATACAGGTAACCTCATCATATACAGGTAACCTCGTCATTTACATAGGTAGACTCATCATTTACACAGGTAACCTCGTCATTTACATAGGTAACCTCGTCATTTACACAGGTAACCTCATCATTTACATAGGTAACCTCGTCATTTATATAGGTAACCTCGTCATTTATATAGGTAACCTCGTAATTTACACAGGTAACCTCATCATTTATATAGGTAACCTCATCTGGTCTATCTTACTTGTAAAAAATAAGCCTCTTTACAGTGACCCATGCATTTGTGTATTTCTTTGCTTATATTGCTGGTCCCTTCAAATCAAAGGTCACAGCAACTTTTTACAATCAAATGTCAGGGAACCGTTGTGGGAATATTAGGGTCCCCTTATCTTTTTTTTGCAGTTGTTGTCACTCCCTCCCCATCATGTTCAATCATACAGGAGTTAACTTTGTGACAGACCTGTTCTCTCTAGGTTTGTGTTGAATGAGGGTCAGAAGAGGCTGTTTGAGAAGCTGGCCATCTACTGTGACCGTTACGCAGAACTCATCCCTGTGTCCTTCGTATTGGGTGAGAATACTGTTCTGTTCTGCTCTGTTCTGTTCTGCTCTGTTATGCTGTGTTATGTTATGTTATGTTATGCTGTGTTATGTTATGTTATGTTATGTTATGTTATGCTGTGTTATGTTATGCTGTGTTATGTTATGCTGTGTTATGTTATGCTGTGTTATGCTGTGTTATGTTATGCTGTGTTATGCTGTGTTATGCTGTGTTATGTTATGCTGTGTTATGTTATTTACATTTACATTTAAGTCATTTAGCAGACGCTCTTATCCAGAGCGACTTACATGCTGTGTTATGTTATGCTGTGTTCAAATCAAATCAAATCAAATCAAATTTATTTATATAGCCCTTCGTACATCAGCTGATATCTCAAAGTGCTGTACAGAAACCCAGCCTAAAACCCCAAACAGCAAACAATGCAGGTGTAAAAGCACGGTGGCTAGGAAAAACTCCCTAGAAAGGCCAAAACCTAGGAAGAAACCTAGAGAGGAACCGGGCTATGTGGGGTGGCCAGTCCTCTTCTGGCTGTGCCGGGTAGAGATTATAACAGAACATGACCAAGATGTTCAAATGTTCATAAATGACCAGCATGGTCGAATAATAATAAGGCAGAACAGTTGAAACTGGAGCAGCAGCACAGTCAGGTGGACTGGGGACAGCAAGGAGCCTTCATGTCAGGTAGTCCTGGGGCACGGTCCTAGGGCTCAGGTCAGTTGAAACTGGAGCAGGAGCATGGCCAGGTGGACTGGGGACAGCAAGGAGTCCTCATGTCAGGTAGTCCTGGGACATGGTCCTAGGGCTCAGGTCCTCCGAGAGAGAGAAAGAAAGAGAGAAGGAGAGAATTAGATTAGTGTTATGTTATGCTGTGTTATGTTATGCTGTGTTATGCTGTGTTATGTTATGCTGTGTTATGTTCTGCTCTGTTATGCTGTGTTATGTTATGTTATGTTATGCTGTGTTATGCTGTGTTGTGCTGTGTTATGTTATGCTGTGTTATGTTATGTGGTGCTGGTTACTACTGATCGTGGTCCTTCTGTGGCTCAGTTGGTAGAGCATGGCCAGGGTAGTGGGTTCGATTCCCGGGACCACCCATACGTAGAATGTATGCACACATGACTGTAAGTCGCTTTGGATAAAAGCGTCAGCTAAATGGCATATATTATTATTATTATATTATGTTATGTTATGCTGTGTTATGCTGTGTTATGCTGTGTTATGTTATGCTGTGTTATGTTATGCTGTGTTATGCTGTGTTATGTTATGCTGTGTTATGTTATGCTGTGTTATGCTGTGTTATGTTATGTTATGCTGTGTTATGCTGTGTTATGTTATGCTGTATTATGCTGTGTTATGTTATGCTGTGTTATGTTATGCTGTGTTATGCTGTGTTATGTTATGCTGTGTTATGCTGTGTTATGTTATGCTGTGTTATGTTATGCTGTGTTATGTTATGCTGTGTTATGTTATGCTGTGTTATGCTGTGTTATGTTATGCTGTGTTATGCTGTATTTTATGCTGTCCAATTTATGCACAGCAGGGTTTTGTGCACAGCAGGGTTTTGTGCACAGCAGGGTTGGGATCAACTCCATTTCTGAAATTCCAATTGTCCTCATTTCTTACAATTGGATTGGAATGTATTTTTACTACCTGAATTAAAGTGGAATTGACTCTTTTCAAACACTGGTGCTCAGTAATCATTCAGCCACTCACTCTCAGGCCACAAGTCAATACTTCTCAAGCACAAACAACTGTTCTGTTATGCTGTGTTATGCTATGTTATGCTGTGTTATGCTGTGTTATGCTGTGTTATGCTATGTTATGCTGTGTTATGCTGTGTTATGCTGTGTTATGCTGTGTTATGTTATGTTATGCTGTGTTATGTTCTGTTATGCTGTGTTATGCTGTGTTATGTTATGTTATGCTGTGTTATGTTATGTTATGCTGTGTTATGCTGTGTTATGCTGTGTTATGCTGTGTTATGTTATGTTATGCTGTGTTATGTTATGTTATGCTGTGTTATGTTCTGTTATGCTGTGTTATGCTGTGTTATGCTGTGTTATGTTATGCTGTGTTATGTTATGCTGTGTTATGCTGTGTTATGTTATGTTATGCTGTGTTATGCTGTGTTATGTTATGCTGTGTTATGTTATGCTGTGTTATGTTATGCTGTGTTATGCTGTGTTATGTTATGCTGTGTTATGCTGTGTTATGTTATGCTGTGTTATGCTGTGTTATGTTATGCTGTGTTATGTTATGCTGTATTATGCTGTGTTATGTTATGCTGTGTTATGTTATGCTGTGTTATGCTGTATTTTATGCTGTCCAATTTATGCACAGCAGGGTTTTGTGCACAGCAGGGTTTTGTGCACAGCAGGGTTGGGATCAACTCCATTTCTGAAATTCCAATTGTCCTCATTTCTTACAATTGGATTGGAATGTATTTTTACTACCTGAATTAAAGTGGAATTGACTCTTTTCAAACACTGGTGCTCAGTAATCATTCAGCCACTCACTCTCAGGCCACAAGTCAATACTTCTCAAGCACAAACAACTGTTCTGTTATGCTGTGTTATGCTATGTTATGCTGTGTTATGCTGTGTTATGCTGTGTTATGCTGTGTTATGCTATGTTATGCTGTGTTATGCTGTGTTATGCTGTGTTATGCTGTGTTATGTTATGTTATGCTGTGTTATGTTCTGTTATGCTGTGTTATGCTGTGTTATGTTATGTTATGCTGTGTTATGTTATGTTATGCTGTGTTATGCTGTGTTATGCTGTGTTATGCTGTGTTATGTTATGTTATGCTGTGTTATGTTATGTTATGCTGTGTTATGTTCTGTTATGCTGTGTTATGCTGTGTTATGCTGTGTTATGTTATGCTGTGTTATGTTATGCTGTGTTATGCTGTGTTATGTTATGTTATGCTGTGTTATGCTGTGTTATGTTATGCTGTATTATGCTGTGTTATGTTATGCTGTGTTATGTTATGCTGTGTTATGCTGTGTTATGTTATGCTGTGTTATGCTGTGTTATGTTATGCTGTGTTATGTTATGCTGTGTTATGTTATGCTGTGTTATGTTATGCTGTATTATGCTGTGTTATGTTATGCTGTGTTATGTTATGCTGTGTTATGCTGTATTTTATGCTGTCCAATTTATGCACAGCAGGGTTTTGTGCACAGCAGGGTTTTGTGCACAGCAGGGTTGGGATCAACTCCATTTCTGAAATTCCAATTGTCCTCATTTCTTACAATTGGATTGGAATGTATTTTTACTACCTGAATTAAAGTGGAATTGACTCTTTTCAAACACTGGTGCTCAGTAATCATTCAGCCACTCACTCTCAGGCCACAAGTCAATACTTCTCAAGCACAAACAACTGTTCTGTTATGCTGTGTTATGCTATGTTATGCTGTGTTATGCTGTGTTATGCTGTGTTATGCTGTGTTATGCTATGTTATGCTGTGTTATGCTGTGTTATGCTGTGTTATGCTGTGTTATGCTGTGTTATGTTATGTTATGCTGTGTTATGTTCTGTTATGCTGTGTTATGCTGTGTTATGTTATGTTATGCTGTGTTATGTTATGTTATGCTGTGTTATGCTGTGTTATGCTGTGTTATGCTGTGTTATGTTATGTTATGCTGTGTTATGTTATGTTATGCTGTGTTATGTTCTGTTATGCTGTGTTATGCTGTGTTATGCTGTGTTATGCTGTGTTATGTTATGTTATGCTGTGTTATGCTGTGTTATGCTGTGTTATGCTGTGTTATGTTATGTTATGCTGTGTTATGTTATGTTATGCTGTGTTATGCTGTGTTATGCTGTGTTATGTTATGTTATGCTGTGTTATGTTATGTTATGCTGTGTTATGCTGTGTTATGCTGTGTTATGCTGTGTTATGCTGTGTTATGCTGTGTTATGTTATGTTATGCTGTGTTATGCTGTGTTATGTTATGTTATGCTGTGTTATGCTGTGTTATGTTATGTTATGCTGTGTTATGCTGTGTTATGCTGTGTTATGTTATGTTATGCTGTGTTATGCTGTGTTATGTTATGTTATGCTGTGTTATGCTGTGTTATGTTATGTTATGCTGTGTTATGTTATGTTATGCTGTGTTATGTTATGTTATGCTGTGTTATGTTATGTTATGCTGTGTTATGCTGTGTTATGCTGTGTTATGCTGTGTTATGTTATGTTATGCTGTGTTATGTTATGTTATGCTGTGTTATGCTGTGTTATGCTGTGTTATGCTGTGTTATGTTATGTTATGCTGTGTTATGTTATGTTATGCTGTGTTATGTTCTGTTATGCTGTGGTATGCTGTGTTATGCTGTGTTATGCTGTGTTATGTTATGTTATGCTGTGTTATGCTGTGTTATGCTGTGTTATGTTATGTTATGCTGTGTTATGTTATGTTATGCTGTGTTATGCTGTGTTATGCTGTGTTATGCTGTGTTATGTTATGTTATGCTGTGTTATGTTATGTTATGCTGTGTTATGCTGTGTTATGCTGTGTTATGCTGTGTTATGCTGTGTTATGCTGTGTTATGCTGTGTTATGCTGTGTTATGTTATGTTATGCTGTGTTATGCTGTGTTATGTTATGTTATGCTGTGTTATGCTGTGTTATGCTGTGTTATGTTATGTTATGCTGTGTTATGCTGTGTTATGTTATGTTATGCTGTGTTATGCTGTGTTATGTTATGTTATGCTGTGTTATGTTATGTTATGCTGTGTTATGTTATGTTATGCTGTGTTATGTTATGTTATGCTGTGTTATGCTGTGTTATGCTGTGTTATGCTGTGTTATGTTATGTTATGCTGTGTTATGTTATGCTGTGTTATGCTGTGTTATGCTGTGTTATGCTGTGTTATGCTGTGTTATGCTGTGTTATGTTATGTTATGCTGTGTTATGCTGTGTTATGTTATGTTATGCTGTGTTATGCTGTGTTATGTTATGTTATGCTGTGTTATGCTGTGTTATGCTGTGTTATGTTATGTTATGCTGTGTTATGCTGTGTTATGTTATGTTATGCTGTGTTATGCTGTGTTATGCTATGTTATGCTGTGTTATGTTATGTTATGCTGTGTTATGTTATGTTATGCTGTGTTATGTTATGTTATGCTGTGTTATGTTATGTTATGCTGTGTTATGTTATGTTATGCTGTGTTATGTTATGTTATGCTGTGTTATGTTATGTTATGCTGTGTTATGTTATGTTATGCTGTGTTATGTTATGTTATGCTGTGTTATGTTATGTTATGCTGTGTTATGTTATGTTATGTTATGTTATGCTGTGTTATGCTGTGTTATGTTATGTTATGCTGTGTTATGTTATGTTATGTTATGCTGTGTTATGCTGTGTTATGCTGTGTTATGTTATGTTATGCTGTGTTATGTTATGTTATGCTGTGTTATGTTATGTTATGCTGTGTTATGTTATGTTATGCTGTGTTATGCTGTGTTATGTTATGTTATGCTGTGTTATGCTGTGTTATGTTATGTTATGCTGTGTTATGTTATGTTATGCTGTGTTATGTTATGTTATGCTGTGTTATGCTGTGTTATGTTATGTTATGCTGTGTTATGCTGTGTTATGTTATGTTATGCTGTGTTATGTTATGTTATGCTGTGTTATGCTGTGTTATGTTATGTTATGCTGTGTTATGCTGTGTTATGTTATGTTATGCTGTGTTATGTTATGTTATGCTGTGTTATGTTATGTTATGCTGTGTTATGTTATGTTATGCTGTGTTATGTTATGTTATGCTGTGTTATGTTATGTTATGCTGTGTTATGCTGTGTTATGTTATGTTATGCTGTGTTATGCTGTGTTATGTTATGTTATGCTGTGTTATGTTATGCTGTGTTATGTTATGTTATGCTGTGTTATGCTGTGTTATGTTATGTTATGCTGTGTTATGCTGTGTTATGTTATGTTATGCTGTGTTATGCTGTGTTATGTTATGTTATGCTGTGTTATGCTGTGTTATGTTATGTTATGCTGTGTTATGTTATGTTATGCTGTGTTATGTTATGTTATGCTGTGTTATGTTATGTTATGCTGTGTTATGTTATGTTATGCTGTGTTATGCTGTGTTATGTTATGTTATGTTATGCTGTGTTATGCTGTGTTATGCTGTGTTATGTTATGCTATGTTATGCTATGTTATGCTGTGTTATGCTGTGTTATGCTGTGTTATGTTATGCTATGTTATGCTGTGTTATGCTGTGTTATGCTGTGTTATGCTGTGTTATGCTGTGTTATGTTATGTTATGTTATGCTGTGTTATGCTGTGTTATGCTGTGTTATGCTGTGTTATGCTGTGTTATGTTATGCTATGTTATGCTATGTTATGCTGTGTTATGCTGTGTTATGTTATGCTATGTTATGCTGTGTTATGCTGTGTTATGCTGTGTTATGCTGTGTTATGTTATGCTGTGTTATGCTGTGTTATGTTATGTTATGCTGTGTTATGCTGTGTTATGTTATGTTATGCTGTGTTATGCTGTGTTATGTTATGTTATGCTGTGTTATGCTGTGTTATGTTATGTTATGCTGTGTTATGCTGTGTTATGTTATGTTATGCTGTGTTATGTTATGTTATGCTGTGTTATGCTGTGTTATACCTAGGATAGGGTAAGTAGGGTAAGTAATCCTTCTCACCCCCCTTCTCCCCCCCCAACAAGATTTAGATGCAAGTGGCTGTTCCACTGGTTGTCATAAGGTGTATGCACCAATTTGTAAGTCGCTCTGGATAAGAGCGTCTGCTAAATGACTTAAATGTAAATGTTAAATGTTATGCTGTGTTATGTTATGTTATGCTGTGTTATGCTGTGTTATGTTATGTTATGCTGTGTTATGCTGTGTTATGTTATGTTATGCTGTGTTATGCTGTGTTATGCTGTGTTATGTTATGTTATGCTGTGTTATGTTATGTTATGCTGTGTTATGCTGTGTTATGTTATGTTATGCTGTGTTATGCTGTGTTATGTTATGCTGTGTTATGCTGTGTTATGTTATGTTATGCTGTGTTATGTTATGTTATGCTGTGTTATGCTGTGTTATGTTATGTTATGCTGTGTTATGCTGTGTTATGTTATGTTATGCTGTGTTATGCTGTGTTATGCTGTGTTATGCTGTGTTATGTTATGTTATGCTGTGTTATGCTGTGTTATGTTATGTTATGCTGTGTTATGCTGTGTTATGTTATGTTATGCTGTGTTATGCTGTGTTATGTTATGTTATGCTGTGTTATGTTATGTTATGCTGTGTTATGCTGTGTTATGGTATGTTATGCTGTGTTATGCTGTGTTATGTTATGTTATGCTGTGTTATGCTGTGTTATGTTATGTTATGCTGTGTTATGTTATGTTATGCTGTGTTATGCTGTGTTATGTTATGTTATGCTGTGTTATGCTGTGTTATGTTATGTTATGCTGTGTTATGTTATGTTATGCTGTGTTATGCTGTGTTATGTTATGTTATGCTGTGTTATGCTGTGTTATGTTATGTTATGCTGTGTTATGCTGTGTTATGTTATGTTATGCTGTGTTATGCTGTGTTATGTTATGTTATGCTGTGTTATGCTGTGTTATGCTGTGTTATGTTATGCTGTGTTATGCTGTGTTATGTTATGTTATGCTGTGTTATGCTGTGTTATGTTATGTTATGCTGTGTTATGCTGTGTTATGTTATGTTATGCTGTGTTATGCTGTGTTATGTTATGCTGTGTTATGTTATGTTATGCTGTGTTATGCTGTGTTATGTTATGTTATGCTGTGTTATGCTGTGTTATGTTATGTTATGCTGTGTTATGCTGTGTTATGCTGTGTTATGCTGTGTTATGTTATGTTATGCTGTGTTATGCTGTGTTATGTTATGTTATGCTGTGTTATGCTGTGTTATGTTATGTTATGCTGTGTTATGCTGTGTTATGTTATGTTATGCTGTGTTATGTTATGTTATGCTGTGTTATGCTGTGTTATGTTATGTTATGCTGTGTTATGCTGTGTTATGTTATGTTATGCTGTGTTATGCTGTGTTATGTTATGTTATGCTGTGTTATGTTATGTTATGCTGTGTTATGTTATGTTATGCTGTGTTATGTTATGTTATGCTGTGTTATGTTATGTTATGCTGTGTTATGCTGTGTTATGTTATGTTATGCTGTGTTATGCTGTGTTATGCTGTGTTACGTTATGTTATGCTGTGTTATGTTATGTTATGCTGTGTTATGTTATGTTATGCTGTGTTATGTTATGCTATGCTGTGTTATGTTATGTTATGCTGTGTTATGTTATGTTATGCTGTGTTATGTTATGTTATGCTGTGTTATGTTATGTTATGCTGTGTTATGTTATGTTATGTTATGCTGTGTTATGTTATGTTATGTTATGCTGTGTTATGTTATGTTATGCTGTGTTATGTTATGTTATGCTGTGTTATGTTATGTTATGCTGTGTTATGCACAAACAACCCCCTTTTGACAGACGTCATGAACAATTCTGAACTTCCTCTCTAAAAAAACTTTAGCAGGTTACAAATAAACACACTGCGGTAGTGTAATAAGGGGGAGAAATGGGAAGTATTCAACTACAGAAATTCAGCTGGTTACTACTGATGTGGGTGGTGCTGGTTACTACTGATGTGGGTGGTGCTGGTTACTACTGATGTGGGTGGTGCTGGTTACTACTGATGTGGGTGGTGCTGGTTACTACTGATGTGGGTGGTGCTGGTTACTACTGATGTGGGTGGTGCTGGTTACTACTGATGTGGGTGGTGCTGGTTACTACTGATGTGGGTGGTGCTGGTTACTACTGATGTGGGTGGTCCTGGTTACTACTGATGTGGGTGGTGCTGGTTACTACTGATGTGGGTGGTGCTGGTTACTACTGATGTGGGTGGTGCTGGTTACTACTGATGTGGGTGGTGCTGGTTACTACTGATGTGGGTGGTGCTGGTTACTACTGATGTGGGTGGTCCTGGTTACTACTGATGTGGGTGGTGCTGGTTACGACTGATGTGGGTGGTGATGGTTACTACTGATGTGGGTGGTGCTGGTTACTACTGATGTGGGTGGTGCTGGTTACTACTGATGTGGGTGGTGCTGGTTACTACTGATGTGGGTGGTGCTGGTTACTACTGATGTGGGTGGTGCTGGTTACTACTGATGTGGGTGGTGCTGGTTACTACTGATGTGGGTGGTGCTGGTTACTACTGATGTGGGTGGTGCTGGTTACTACTGATGTGGGTGGTGCTGGTTACTACTGATGTGGGTGGTGCTGGTTACTACTGATGTGGGTGGTGCTGGTTACGACTGATGTGGGTGGTGCTGGTTACTACTGATGTGGGTGGTGCTGGTTACTACTGATGTGGGTGGTGCTGGTTACTACTGATGTGGGTGGTGCTGGTTACTACTGATGTGGGTGGTGCTGGTTACTACTGATGTGGGTGGTGCTGGTTCCTACTGATGTGGGTGGTGCTGGTTACTACTGATGTGGGTGGTGCTGGTTCCTACTGATGTGGGTGGTGCTGGTTACTACTGATGTGGGTGGTGCTGGTTCCTACTGATGTGGGTGGTGCTGGTTACTACTGATGTGGGTGGTGCTGGTTACTACTGATGTGGGTGGTGCTGGTTACTACTGATGTGGGTGGTGCTGGTTACTACTGATGTGGGTGGTGCTGGTTCCTACTGATGTGGGTGGTGCTGGTTACTACTGATGTGGGTGGTGCTGGTTCCTACTGATGTGGGTGGTGCTGGTTACTACTGATGTGGGTGGTGCTGGTTACTACTGATGTGGGTGGTGCTGGTTACTACTGATGTGGGTGGTGCTGGTTACTACTGATGTGGGTGGTGCTGGTTACTACTGATGTGGGTGGTGCTGGTTACGACTGATGTGGATGGTGCTGGTTACTACTGATGTGGGTGGTGCTGGTTACTACTGATGTGGGTGGTGCTGGTTACTACTGTTGTGGGTGGTGCTGGTTCCTACTGATGTGGGTGGTGCTGGTTACTACTGATGTGGGTGGTGCTGGTTACTACTGATGTGGGTGGTGCTGGTTACTACTGATGTGGGTGGTGCTGGTTCCTACTGATGTGGGTGGTGCTGGTTACTACTGATGTGGGTGGTGCTGGTTCCTACTGATGTGGGTGGTGCTGGTTACTACTGATGTGGGTGGTGCTGGTTACTACTGATGTGGGTGGTGCTGGTTACTACTGATGTGGGTGGTGCTGGTTACTACTGATGTGGGTGGTGCTGGTTACTACTGATGTGGGTGGTGCTGGTTCCTACTGATGTGGGTGGTGCTGGTTACTGATGTGGGTGGTGCTGGTTCCTACTGATGTGGGTGGTGCTGGTTCCTACTGATGTGGGTGGTGCTGGTTACTACTGATGTGGGTGGTGCTGGTTACTACTGATGTGGGTGGTGCTGGTTACTACTGATGTGGGTGGTGCTGGTTACTACTGATGTGGGTGGTGCTGGTTACTACTGATGTGGGTGGTGCTGGTTACTACTGATGTGGATGGTGCTGGTTACTACTGATGTGGGTGGTGCTGGTTACTACTGATGTGGGTGGTGCTGGTTACTACTGTTGTGGGTGGTGCTGGTTCCTACTGATGTGGGTGGTGCTGGTTACTACTGATGTGGGTGGTGCTGGTTACTACTGATGTGGGTGGTGCTGGTTACTACTGATGTGGGTGGTGCTGGTTACTACTGATGTGGGTGGTGCTGGAGATGATGTGTATGAAGTAGAAAACATTTCCCTTTTAATGTCATTGATGAATAACATATTTTTTTGTCGTCTCCATGTGTGTCTGTCTCCCGCAGGTTTTTATGTGACCCTGGTGGTTTCTCGGTGGTGGGGTCAGTTTGAGAGCGTTCCCTGGCCGGACCGGTTGGGTGCGCTTGTGGGCGCTCACGTCCGTGGTACCGATGAGATCGCCAGGCTGACCCGCCGAACCCTGATGCGGTACGCCAACCTGTCCGGCGTGCTCATCTACCGATCGGTCAGCACGGCAGTCTACAAGAGGTTCCCCACCATGAAGCACTTGGTGCAGGCAGGTACGACCTACGACCTCAAAGCCTATGATCCCTAACCCTTACCCTCGTTGACTTCTAGGGTACGACACCAAACCTAGCCACGACCCTTAACCTAGTTGACCCCTAGAGGTTCCCCGCCATGAACCACCTGGTGCAGGTACATCCAGGTACGCTGTGATGTCTGATGTCACAACCCTCTACACCCTAGCGTTAAAACTCACAGCTCAACAGAATCTACAGGGCAGAGTAAAATAGCATATCTCCCTGCAGCCTGTATTATCAGTGCCACCCCAAACAGATACCACAGCTAGTGCTAAACTAGCTTGCTTGTAAATCTAGAACATTACATTTACACTTTAGTTTAACTCTTTTAAAAAATATGTTATATAACCAGGTACATTGGCTGAGAACACATTCTCATTTACAGCAACAACCTGGGAATAGTTACAGGGGAGATGAATGAGCCAAATGTAAGCTGGGGATGATTAGGTGACCATGATTGTATGAAGGGCAGCTTGGGAATTTAGCCAGGACACCATGGT
>NC_068437.1:59295014-59330841 GCF_023373465.1 Oncorhynchus keta
GAGACACACAGATACACACAGAGACACACAGAGACACAGAGACACACAGAGACACACAGAGACACAGAGACACACAGAGACACACAGAGACACACAGAGACACACACCAATACAGACACACACAGAGACACACACAGAGACACACAGAGACACACAGAGACACACAGAGACACACAGATACACACAGAGACACACAGACACACAGAGAGACACACAGAGAGACACAGAGAGACACAGAGAGACACAGAGACACACAGAGACACACAGATACAGACACACACAGATACAGACACACACAGATACAGACACACACCGATACAGACACACACAGATACAGACACACACAGATACAGACAGACACAGATACAGACACACACAGATACAGACAGACACACAGATACACACAGAGACACACAGAGACACACAGATACACACAGAGACACACAGACACACAGAGAGACACACAGAGAGACACAGAGAGACACACAGAGAGACACAGAGAGACACAGAGACACACAGAGACACACACAGAGACACACAGAGACACACAGAGACACACAGATACACACAGATACACACAGAGACACACAGAGACACACAGAGACACACAGAGACACACAGAGACACACAGATACACACAGAGACACACAGAGACACACACCGATACAGACACACACCGATACAGACACACACCGATACAGACACACACAGATACAGACACACACAGATACAGACAGACACCTATTGGACCCGTTTCCCAGACCCCAATTAAGCCAATTCCTAAACTAAAAAAGCTATTTTGTTTCAAAGGAAATTCTTGCAGGAATAGACCTAATCTTTGTTATAACAAGCTTAATAAGATATACGCATATAAAATGCCAAGTAACTTTGTTTTCTTTTTTTGTATTTATTATATTTAATGTATATATATATATATATATATATTTTTTTTTTAACTAATGTGTTATTAACCCCTCCCCCTCTTCGGAGAACAAAAATAATACCTTTTTTTTTATCCATAAAGAATGTTTTTTTAATGAATTGAATTTGAGTTTAACCACAACATTTGTTGTAATATTTGTTCTATATTTTCTGGAGGATAAAACTGAAATTGTAACAAGCTTTTTAAGAAAGGGGATACCTTTTTTGACCCCTTTTCCTAGTATCCACTTGTTAGTAATTACTATCTTGTCTCATCGCTACAACTCCCGTACGGGCTCAGGAGAGACGAAGGTCGAAAACCATGCGTCCTCCAAAACACAAACCAGCGCGCCTCCAACCCGGAAGCCAGCCGCACCAATGTGTCGGAGGAAACACCGTACACCTGGTCACCTTGGTTAGCGCGCACTGCGCCCGGCCCGCCACAGGAGTCACTGGTGCGCGATGAGACAAGGATATCCCTACCGGCCAAACCCTCCCTGACGACGCTAGGCCAATTGTGTGTCGCCCCACGGACCTCCCGGTCGCAGCCGGCTGCGACAGAGCCTGGGCGCGAACCCAGAGTCTCTGGTGGCACAGCTAGCGCTGCGAGAAGTTGTCATCTGTATAAAAGCAAAAAGGCCATTTTGGAACACAGGATGAGTGTTTCTTAACAAAAAGCTGGAGAACCATTTTGGGTTTCAATATAACTAATGTATGAGTGAAGCTTTTAGGGAAAGGTTAAAAGCGTTAATATTTAATAATTTTAGCCCCCCTAAACTCATCTTCAATATATAAATAGGCATGTTTAATTTTGTCTGGCTTAGCATTCCAAATAAAATGAAGTATTTTTTGCTCATATGTTAAAAAAAAAAAAGAGTAATCAGGAGTAGTCAGTGCCATTAGTAAGTAAACTATTACAGAACCAAAGAGTTAATCAATACATTTTTTTGAGATGTGAATACCAAATATGTCTACTTCAACATCCGCCCATGTTATTGGTAAGCTACAAGGTGGTGTAAACACCTTTAACGATCCAATACGTAATATGATGCACTATGACACACCTGTCATAATTAGGTTTTAATCCAGAGAGGCTAGAAAAGGGATCAAGATCTTCAATGAGACTGTGCAGGGATCCAGATTGTGAACTTAAGAAAAAACTAGAGTCATCAACATACATCGACACTTTAGTTTTTATCCCCAGGATTTCTAACTCCTTGATGTTCTTGTTGGATGTAATTTTACTAGCTAGCATTTCAATGGCCATAATAAATAGATATGGAGACAACGGACAGCCTTGTTTTACTCCTCTTAAAAGCTCAATACATTCTGAGAAGTAACCATTGTTTACTATTTTAGATCTGGGGTTACATAACTTTAACCCGTTGTATTAGAGATTCACCAAAATTAAAGTAATCCAGGCATTTTTATATAAACTCTAGTCGTACTTTATCAAACACCTTTTCAAAATCAGCTATGAAGACCAGGCCTGGTATCTTCGATGTTTTCATAATGTTAAAATGTTTCAAGTAAAACCTGTCTGATCAGGATTAAAAGTATCTGGTAAAACCTTTTTTTATTCTATGTGCTATGCATTTTACCAGGCTTCTCACAGCACTACATTGAAGTGTTAGAGGCCTCCAGTTTTTTAAATGGACTGGATCTTTATACTTACCACCCGGGTCCTGTTTTAGTAGTAATGAAATCAGACCTTCTTGTTGAGTACCTGAAAGTCTACTATTTGTATAAGAGTAATTAAAACATGCTAATAATGGATCTTTGAGTATATTAAAAAAGGTCTGATATCCCTCTACTGGTAAAAGCCCTGGTGTTTTTCCAGACTGAAAAGATTTGATTGCCTCAAATAGTTCCTCTTCTGTAAGCCTTCACACAGGTCTGTCTGTACATTTGTTAATTTTACATAATAATATATATTATTTATTTTTTCACCTTTATTTAACCAGGTAGGCTAGTTGAGAACAAGTTCTCATTTGCAACTGCGACCTGGCCAAGATAAAGCATAGCAGTGTAAACAGACAACACAGAGTTACACATAGAGTAAACAATTAACAAGTCAATAACACAGTAGGAAAAAAAAGAGATACCCACGTTTCAACTATACTTCCCACAACCAATGTTTGTAAACTTACCAGTTAAAAAGCACCACGATGATTAAGTGTCCATATAGCTGTACCATAATAATGTGCACTGTTAAGCATACTGTAGCTGCAACTTTGTTAACCTTCAATTGTCCTAATATTCCACCCACTAAAACCTCCCCCATATCTGTTTGTTGTCATTAAGACTATCAGAACATTCTCCCTGACTCATGACACACCTTTGCGTCCCAAGGCAAAGCCTTGGCTGCCAATTGGCGTTGGCCAGAGGGAAACGTGGGCAGTCCCATGATAACAGAAATATCTATGAGGGTGCTTAACTTCTTAGCCCCCTTTTTCAATTTTCGCCTAAATGACGTACCCAAATCGAACTGCCTGTAGCTCAGGCCCTGAAGGAGGGATATGCATATTCTGGTACCATTTGAAAGGAAACACTTTTGAAGTTTGTGGAAATGTGAATTGAATGTAGGAGAATATAACACAATAGATCGGGTAGAAGAAAATACAAAGAAAAAAACAACCAGTCTTTTTTCTACCACCATCTTTGAAATGCAAGAGGAAGATCATAGTTATAGCGTTCACTCTGGTTGTAATTATTCTAGTGTCCACAAGATGGCAGCAGTGTATGTGCAAAGTTTCAGATGGATAACTTGAAGTATGACTGAACTTCAAGACTTTTAATTGTGAAGTACCCAGGTACATTTGGTCAAATCGTGAAGGAGACATTTGCATTCATATTTCATTTTTTTCTGTAAGAATATCGTCAAATCTGTATACTTGGACTTTGATTCAGCTTTTCCAGTATTAGTAGCCATATTATATGATCAACATTTGCAAAACAACCAGTTTTCATAACTCTGAATGTCCTTTTCTTTTTGGGCAAAAATTACAAGGCATGCTGTCGTACAAGGTTAGTAGTTACATTTTACGACATATTCATGATTTCCAGATACTCCCCTGTAAAGCCCAGCTCATTGGCTATCTAGCTAGCTTTGTTTGACCCCGATTGGTGCTTATTTGACAGATACAGTCGTTCAAGTGATGGCCGCCCGCATCATCGGCGTGCCATGAAGGTTTCGCTCTCTGACCAAATATGGTGTCCTATAGGATATACTACACCCCTAATGATATAGTGATTATTGTTACCTTCTAGGATCTCTGAGGAATAGATACGAACGTGATTTGACTCGTTGAAACAACGTTTAGGTGAGATTTTCACAGATTCCTTTCTTTGCAAATTGAACGAGTGGAAATACAAAATAGATTGTGCTATATGGACCTTTAAAGGATATGAACATTTATTTTATCTAACAAAATGACACTTAATGTTATCTCTGGGACCCTTTGGACGATAAATCAGAGCAAGATTTCAGATTGTTAGTTCACATTTCACCTTCAGAGGTGAATTTATCAAACCTATCGCGTTGAAAAAAAAGAGTTTTGCTGTTAGGAGCTCTCCTCAAACAATAGCATGGCATTTTTTCGCAGTAATAGCTACTGGAAATTGGACAAGAATTTAAGCTTTCAGCCGATATAAGACACTTATATGTACCGACATTTATTGTTTCTCTAAAATCTGGGATCGTAACACAAAACGCTGTAACATTTACAACTGTCCTGTTAACGCGACGCCTATCCCGAGAACTAACCAAATAACATGAAAAACAGTCATAAAAAAATAATAGATCATAATTATAGAAATAATAACAGCACAATCTTATAAATGCATGCTCGTATTTTGAAACTCCTAGGGTCGTTGAAACTTAGTTTTGTATTTGTATTTATTATGGATCCCAGTTAGCAGCTACTCTTCCTGGGGTCCAGCAAAATCAAAGCAGTTCATACAATTTTTACAGCACATTACAACACATTCACAGATTTCACAACACACCGTGTGCCCTAAGGCCCCTACTCCACCACTACCACATATCTACAGGACTAAATCCATGTGTGTATAGTGTGTATGTATGTGTCTGTGTGTGTCTGTGTGTGTCTGTGCCAATGTTTGTGTTGCTTCACAGTCCCCACTGTTCCATAAAGTTTTTTTTATCTGTTTTTTTTTATCAAATTTTTACTGCTGCATTAGTTACCTGATGTGGAATAGAGTTCCATGTAGTCATGGCTCTATGTAGTACTGTGGAATAGAGTTCCATGTAGTCATGGATCTATAATAATATAATAATAATATATGCCATTTCGCAGACGCTTTTATCCAAAGCGACTTACAGTCATGTGTGCATACATTCTACGTATGGGTGGTCCTGGGAATCGAACCCACTACCCTGGCGTTACAACGCCAGGGTAGTGGGTTCGATTCCCGGGACCACCCATACGTAGAATGTATGCACACATGACTGTAAGTCGCTTTGGATAAAAGCGTCTGCTAAATGGCATATATTATTATTATTATATTATAAATGGCATATATTATTATTATTATTATTAGTACTGTGGAATAGAGTTCCATGTAGTCATGGATCTATGTAGTACTGTGGAATAGAGTTCCATGTAGTCATGGATCTATGTAGTACTGTGGAATAGAGTTCCATGTAGTCATGGATCTATGTAGTACTGTGGAATAGAGTTCCATGTAGTCATGGCTCTATGTAGTACTGTGGAATAGAGTTCCATGTAGTCATGGATCTATGTAGTACTGTGGAATAGAGTTCCATTTAGTCATGGATCTATGTAGTACTGTGGAATAGAGTTCCATGTCGTCATGGATCTATGTAGTACTGTGGAATAGAGTTCCACGTAGTCATGGATCTATGTAGTACTGTGGAATAGAGTTCCATGTAGTCATGTCTCTATGTACTACTGTGGAATAGAGTTCCATGTAGTCATGTCTCTATGTACTACTGTGGAATAGAGTTCCATGTAGTCATGTCTCTATGTAGTACTGTGGAATAGAGTTCCATGTAGTCATGGCTCTATGTAGTACTGTGTGCCTCCCACAGTCTGTTCTGGACTTGGGGACTGTGAAGAGAGCTCTTGTGGCATGTCTTGTGGGGTATGTATGGGTGTCACAGCTCGGTCCATTCAACATTCAACATACCTCTCAGAAATAAAAGTAGTGATGAAGCCAATCTCTCCTCCACTTTGAGCCAGGAGAGATTGACATGCATATTATTAATATTTATCTCTCTGTGTACATCCAAGGGCCAGCCGTGCTGCCCTGTTCTGAGCCAATTACTATTTTGGACAGACTTCTCCCAATTTTAGCTACTGTTGTATCAATATGTTTTGACCATGACAGTTTACAATATAGTGTTACTCCAAGCAGTTTAGTCACCTCAACATGCTCAATTTCCACATTATTTATTACGAGATTTAGTTGAGTTTTAGGGTTTAGTGAGTGTTCTGTTCCAAATACAATGCTTTAAGTTTTAGACATATTTAGGGCTAACTTATTCCTTGCTACCTACTCTAAAACTAACTGCAGCTCTTTGTGAATTGTTGCAGTCATTTCAGTCGCTGTAGTAGCTGACGTGCTGAGTTATCCACATAAATAGACACTCTGGCTTTACTCAAAGTCAGTGGCATGTCGTTAGTAATCATTTTAAAAAGCAAGGGGCCTAAACAGCTGCCCTGGGGAATGCCCTGGGGAATTCCTGATTCTAACTGGATTATGTTTGAGAGGCTTCCATTGAAGAATACCCTCTGTGTTCTGTTAGACAGGTAACTCTTTATCCACATTATAGCAGGGGGTGTAAAGCCATAACACATACGTTTTTTCCAGCAGCAGACTATGATCGATAATGTCAAAAGCTGCACTGAAGTCTAACAAGACAGCCCTCCACAATCATTTTATCATCAATTTCTCTCAGCCAATCATCAGTCATTTGTGTAAGTGCTGTGCTTTTTGAGTTCCCTTCCCTATAAGCATGCTGAAATTCTGTTGTCAATTTGTTTACTGTGAAATAAGTTTACTACACTTTAGCTTCCCTCCAGGCCTGAGTGCACACACTCTCTAGTAGGCTTAAATTGAAGATTGAAGAAGATTATCTTCAGTAATTTTCCATCCAATTTATCAGACCCCGGTGGCTTGTCATTGTTGATAGACAACAAAACAATGTTCACCTCTTCCACACTGACTTTACGGAATTCAAAGTACACTTCTTGTCTTTCATAATTTGGTCCGATATACTTGGATGTGTAGTGTCAGTGTTTGTTGCTGGAATGTCATCCCTATGTTTGTTTATCTTGCCAATGGAAAAGTCATTAAAGTAGTTTGCAATATCAGTGGGCTTTGTGATGAATGAGCCATCTGATTCAATGAATGAAGGAGCTGAGTTGGCTTTTTTTTCCAAAAATGTAATTTAATGTGGTACCAGTGGTAGTCTTTTTACTATAATTTTTACTATAATTTCTCTTTGTTTCATAGTGTAGTTTATTTTTATTTAGTTTAGTCACATGATTTCTTAATTTGCAGTACGTTTGCCAATCAGTTGGGCTGCCAGACTTAATTGCAGCCTTTTGCCTCATCCCTCTCAACCACATCATTTGTCATTTCCTCATCAATCCAGGGGGGTTGATTGTGCGCTATAACACTTCCAGTACCTAACTAGCTTGATACTTTGAGATCTATTACATTGCTCAGGGAAGTTTCTTCCTTTTAATCACTGAACTAGCTAACACTTTCCTATCATCACTCCAGTGTAAAGAGCAGATGGAATTAAACTAGCTAACACATTCCTATTATCACTCCAGTGTAAAGAGCAGATGGTAAAGTCGTCTTCTTCTTCTTCTCTCTAGTGTCCCCAAAGAGGAGATGGAGTTCCAGTCCAACCTGGAGCAGATCAAGGAGCATGAGGAGGCCAACCACTCTACTCCTCTCCTGGGGGGTCTGAGTCGCCTCCTGGGGGTTCAGTCCCCCGTCTTCCCCCGCTCCTCCACCTCCTCCCGGGTTTCTCTCCTGCGCCGGCGCCCAGGGGCTCCATTCAGCCGCTTCCCCCTCTTCCTGCACTCCGAGGGGGACCCCTCAACGCCGAGCCACGGCCCTGGTCCCCGCCACGACTCCAGCCACCCGGACTACGCCTTCTCCTCCATGCCGCTGTATGAGAGGTCCGGCTTCTATAGCTGTCCCCAGACCCCCATCCACTGTGTTCCCCCCGCTATGCCTCGTCCACGGCCCACCCGAGGAACTTACGCCTGGCATCGCAGCTCCAGCTCGCTGGCTCCTCCGATGGTTGGCTCTGGAGGTCTGCTGCCCCCTGATACTCCAGGTCATATGCTCCCTCCACCCTCCTCTGCCTTCCCCTGGCTGAGTGAGGAGGGAGAGGGTCCTTGTGTTCCAGCCTTCTCCTTTCCTGACCCTGGCAACCTTCCGGAACTCTGCCCCATATCAAAGCTCCGGCCCGGGCAAGGCCTGCTGTCTCGACGGCCTCCGCCTCCACGCCTCTCTCCACGCCTCTCTCTGGATAACACACCGTTGGCCGAAGGCCTGCAGCCTGGACCCATCAGCCCACGGGGAGTGGGAGGTGGAGGGGAGCGGGTGTTCTCCTTTACCCCTCCCTCTCGCACCCCAGCTACCAATCCCAACAGCTCCTCCTCTAGTATCAATGCCACCAGCACTATCAACACCACCAACCCTAACACCACTACTCCAGCCAACGTCTTGAGTGGTACCAACACCACTTCTACAACAAACTTCTGCAATGGTACCAACTCCAACACCACTACTATGTCTAACGTCTGCAATGGTACCAACCCCAACACCTTTTGTAACCATGCCAACTTCAACAGCACAAGAGCAGCAGGTATCAACAGTGGAACCAATGGTGGTCTAAGCAACAACGTCGTGAACACCATTTCCATTTCTGGATCCTCTCAGCAAGAAGCCAATCAGCATCAAAACTCACCAAATGATTCAGGGATTTCTTTGGCTGAGGGGGGCCCTCACTGGCTGGGAGCTCTGGTAATGGATAGTGGGATGAACAAGGCTCCTGGGGGGCGGGAGCAGGACTGAAGAAGGAGGGAGATGATTGGACAAGGCCCCTGGGGGATGGGAGCGTGGTTGGACAGACTCAGGGTTCAGAAGTAGTGTAAACCTACACCGTATGCACATCTTTCTTTCAGACTGAAGGGTTCCAGCACTTCTGACCAGTGGTAGTCTTTCTAGGCCATCCATCTGACCAGTGGTAGTCTTTCTAGGCCATCCATCTGACCAGTGGTAGTCTTTCTAGGCCATCCATCTGACCAGTGGTAGTCTTTCTAGGCCATCCATCTGACCAGTGGTAGTCTTTCTAGGCCATCCATCTGACCAGTGGTAGTCTTTCTAGGCCATCCATCTGACCAGTGGTAGTCTTGCGAAGCCTAGATGTCCAAGGCTAGTCCAGCGTAGAGGCTGCTTCTGAAATGTTTATTGGAATCCCACAGAGTGGAGACGTTGCTAATATGACATTTCTTCTTCATGCTATTCCAGCTAGTAAACCAGTACGAAATCTACTGAAGAAAGACTCCTTTGTTTGCTGAATCTCATGAGGCCTACGTACTGGAGGCCTACGTACTGGAGGCCTACATACTGGAGGCCTACGTACTGGAGGCCTACGTACTGAGGCCTACGTACTGGAGGCCTACGTACTGGAGGCCTACGGACTGGAGCCCTACGGACTGGAGGCCTACTTGAACTACTGAAGAATCTCTATATCAATCATCAACCCCTTTTAGAAAAGATTGACTGATAACATTCTGGTAAGAGGTGCTAAGTACCTCAGCCGTCAATATCTCCGGTGTGTTTCTCCTAGGTTGCCAGATTCCGGTAATTATTATTAACATTGTCAGAAATCACAGTTGGAGGATTCCTGGATTTCCTGATTTCCTTATTCACTCCTGATTCCAGGATCCTTCTAACCAGGATTCCTGGATTTCCTGCTTATTCTCTCCTGATTCCAGGATTCTTCCAACCAGGATATCTGGAAAATTGTATTTTTCACGTGCACCAAATACAACAGACTTTTCTGTGAAATGCTTTACTGACGAGCCTTTAACCAACAATGCAGTTTTAAAAAAGTAAGTAAGTATGAACGATTTGCTCAGTAAACTAAAGGAAAAATAGTAACACAATAAAATAACATTAACGAGGCTACATACTAGGGGTACGGTACCGATGTGCAGGTAGTCGAGGTAATTGAGGAGGATACACTGCATTGGGAAAGTATTCAGATCCCTAGACTTTTTCCACATTTTTGTTACGTTACAGCCTTATTCTAAAATTGATTAAATAAATACAAAAACTCAGCAATCTACACATAATACCCTATAATGACAAAGCAAAAACAGGTTTTTAGAAATGTTTGCAAATGTATTTAAAAATAAAAACAGAAATAGCTTATTTACATAAGTATGAATGTTTTGGATTGGCCCTGCCAGAGCCCGGACTTGAACCCAATCTAACATCTCTTGTAGCGTCATACCCAAGAAGACTCGAGGCTGTAACCGCTGCCAAAAGGTGCTTCAACAAAGTACTGAGTAAAGTGTCTGAATACTTATGTAAATGTGATATTTCAGTTTTTTTATTTATTTATAAATAAGCAAAGATTTCTAAAAACCTGTTTTTGCTTTTTTCATTATGGGGTAAAACATTTGAATAAGAATAAAATAAGAGGGTCAATGCAAATAGTCCGTTTTGATCAACTGTTCAGCAGTCTTATGGGGTAGCAGCTGTTCAGGGGCCCTTTGTTCCCAAACGTGGTGCTCCGGTAGCAGAGAGAAGAGTCTAACTTGGGTGGCTGGAGTCTTTGACAATATTTTGGGCCTTCCTCTGACACCGCCTGGCTTAGATGTCCTGGATGACAGGGCAGCTGGCCCCAGTGATGTACTGGGCCGTACGCACTACCCTTTGTAGCGCCTTGCGGTCGGTCGCCGAGCAGTTGCTATACCAAGCGGTGACGCAACCAGTCAGGATGGTCTCGATGGTGTAGCTGTCTAACCTTTTGAGGATCTGAGGACCCATGCCAAATCTTTTCAGATGACTGAGGGGAATGGGTGTTGTTGTGCCCTCTTTATGACTGTCTTGGTGTGTGTGGACCATGATAATTCCTTAGTGATGTTGTCACAAATGAACTTGAAGCTCTCAACCCGCTCGGCTCCAGCTATGTGGATGGGGGATGTTCTCGGCCCTCCATTTCCTGTAGTCCACCATCAGCTCCTTTTGTCTTGCCCATGTTGACGGAGGTTGTTGTCCTGGCACCACACTGCCAGGTCTTTGACCTCCCTGTAGGCTGTCTTACCGTCACGTCGTCAGCAAACTTAACGATTGGTGTTGGATTCGTATGTGGCCACGCAGTCGTGGTTGAGCAGGGAGTACAGGAGGGGACTAAGCACGCATCCGAGGGGTGTGAGGGTCAATGTGGCGGATGTGTTGTTGCCTACCTTTACCACCTGGGGGCGGCCCGTCAGGAAGTCCAGGATCCAGCAGCAGAGGAAGATGTTCAGTCCCAGGATCCTTAGCTTAGTGATGAGCTTGAAAGGAGCTATGGTGTTGAACGCTGAGCTGTAGTCAATGAACAGCATTCTCACATACTGTAGGTGTTCCTTTTGTCTTATTCACATCTGCTGCCGAGAGCGTGATCAAAGTCTTCCAGAACAGCTGGTGATCTCATGCATGTTTGTGTTATTTGCCTCAAAGCGAGCATAGAAGTAGTTTAGCTCGTGTCACTGGGCAGCTCTCGGCTGTGCTTCCTTTCGTAGTCTGTAATGTTTTGCAGTCCCTGCCACATCAGACGAGTGTCAGAGCCGGTGTAGTATGATTCAATCTTAGTCCTGTATCGACGCTTTACCTGTTTGATGGTTCGTCAGAGGGCATTGCGGGATTTCTTATAAGCGTCAGGGTTAGAATCCTGCTTCTTGAAAGCGGCAGCTCTAGCCTTTCGCTCAGTGTGGATGTTGCATGTAACCCATGGCTTCTGGATGGGGTATGTACCGCCACTGTGGGGACAACATCATCGATGCACTTATTGATGAAGCCAGTGACTGATATGGTGTACTCCTCAATGCCATGGGAGGAATCCCGGAACATATTCCAGTCTGTGCAAAACAGTTAGCATCTGCTTCATCTGACCAATTTTTTATTGATCTAGTCACTGGTGCTTCCTGCTTTAATTTTTGCTTGTATGCAGGAATCAGGAGGATGGAATTATGGTCAGATTTGCCAAATGGAGGGAGAGTTTGTATGCATCTGTGTGTGCAGCAAAGGTGATCCAGAGTTTTTTTCTCTGGTTGCACATTTAACATGCTGATAGAAATTTGGTAAAACGGCTTCAAGTTTCCCTGCATTAAAGTCCCCGGCTACTAGGAGCGCCACCTCTTGGTGAGCGTTTTCTTGTTTGCTTACAGCGGAATACATCTCATTCAATGCTGTGTTAGTGCCAGCCTCAGTCTGTGGTGGTATTTAAAACAGCTACGAAGAATACAGATGAAAACTCTCTAGGTAGGTAGTGTGGTCTACAGTTTATCATGAGATACTCTACCTCAGGCGAGTAATAGCTCGAGACTTCCTTAGATATCGTGCACCGGCTGTTATTTGCAAAAGACATAGTCCTCTTGCCGCTGTTCCATCCTGCCAGTGCAGCGTATAAATCAAATCAAATCAAATTTATTTATATAGCCCTTCGTACATCAGCTGATATCTCAAAGTGCTGTACAGAAACCCAGCCTGAAACCCCAAACAGCAAGCAATGCAGGTGTAGAAGTATAACCAGCCAGCTGTATGTTGATATATGTTGATAGTGTCGTAGGCAGGTTATTCTGGCGTTCTTAGGCCCAGGGATGATCGTGGTCTGCTTGAAACATGTAGATATTCCAGACTGGGTCAGGGACAGGTTGAAAAAATGACAGTGGAAGACCCCAGTGACCTGAGAATTATGCAACCCTAGTTTCTGCTATATTGTAATCATCCGTTTCTTACGCACCCCAAGGCTGGTGTTTATTTGTCCAGCAGCTCTAGAAAAGGAATAGGGAACCCTCTTGGTCTCAACCACTGATCTGATCCCCCTCATATCTATTCTATACATTACAGATCTGATCCCCTCATATATATTCTATACATTACAGATCCCCCATATCTATTCTATACACTACAGATCCCCCCTCATATCTATTCTATACACTACAGATCCCCCCTCATATCTATTCTATACACTACAGATCCCCCCTCATATCTATTCTATACATTACAGATCTGATACCCTCATATTTATTCTATACATTACAGATCCCCCTCATATCTATTCTATACATTACAGATTCCCCCTCATATCTATTCTATACATTACAGATCTGATCCCCTCATATATATTCTATACATTACAGACCCCCCCATATCTATTCTATACACTACAGATCCCCCCTCATATCTATTCTATACACTACAGATCTGATCCCCCCTCATATCTATTCTATACATTACAGATCCCCCCTCATATCTATTCTATACATTACAGATTCCCCCTCATATCTATTCTATACATTACAGATTCCCCCTCATATCTATTCTATACATTACAGATCCCCCCTCATATCTATTCTATACACTACATATCTGATCCCCCTCATATCTATTCTATACATTACAGATCCCCCCTCATATCTATTCTATACACTACAGATCCCCCCTCATATCTATTCTATACACTACTAGAATAATTTACTCAACGGGGATCAATTAGCCTGACACGTTACGAAATCCCAGTACAATATAAACGTTTTGAAACAAGACATGTCATTCTAGAAGTCTCTGTTATGAGTAGTTCGTAGGGTTGCAGGAAACTTTCCCCAAATTCCCAGGTTTTATAGAACTCTGGGAGGGATTAAGCAGGAAATAGAGAATCCCCCAAACCAGGATATCTAGAACACTCAGGAATTTGGGAAAAGTTACCAGTATTTTGCAACCCTATGAGCGAGGGCGCAACACATTACCCAAGTGGTCATATGAATAGGAAGTGCTGTATTAAAAAAATATATATGTACATATATTGTCTTGCCCTGAATGATACTGTGTATAGTTAGCTGGAGTAGCCTTATTTTGAATGTTTTCTCTGTAATAAATATGAACCTTTCAAAAATATCCAATTTGTTTTGCTTATGTAGTTTTTATATTTTTCTTTTACCTTTATTTAACTCGGCAAGTCAATGACGGCCTGGGAACAGTGGGTTAACTGGTCTAGGAACAGTGGGTTAACTGGTCTAGGAACAGTGGGTTAACTGGTCTAGGAACAGTGGGTTAACTGGTCTAGGAACAGTGGGGTTAACTGGTCTAGGAACAGTGGGTTAACTGGTCTAGGAACAGTGGGTTAACTGGTCTAGGAACAGTGGGTTAACTGGTCTAGGAACAGTGGGTTAACTGGTCTAGGAACAGTGGGTTAACTGGTCTAGGAACAGTGGGTTAACTGGCCTAGGAACAGTGGGTTAACTGGCCTAGGAACAGTGGGTTAACTGGTCTAGGAACAGTGGGTTAACTGGTCTAGGAACAGTGGGTTAACTGGTCTAGGAACAGTGGGTTAACTGGTCTAGGAACAGTGGGTTAACTGGTCTAGGAACAGTGGGTTAACTGGTCTAGGAACAGTGGGTTAACTGGTCTAGGAACAGTGGGTTAACTGGTCTAGGAACAGTGGGTTAACTGGTCTAGGAACAGTGGGTTAACTGGTCTAGGAACAGTGGGTTAACTGGTCTAGGAACAGTGGGTTAACTGGCCTAGGAACAGTGGGTTAACTGGCCTAGGAACAGTGGGTTAACTGGTCTAGGAACAGTGGGTTAACTGGTCTAGGAACAGTGGGTTAACTGGTCTAGGAACAGTGGGTTAACTGGTCTAGGAACAGTGGGTTAACTGGCCTAGGAACAGTGGGTTAACTGGCCTAGGAACAGTGGGTTAACTGGTCTAGGAACAGTGGGTTAACTGGTCTAGGAACAGTGGGTTAACTGGTCTAGGAACAGTGGGTTAACTGGTCTAGGAACAGTGGGTTAACTGGTCTAGGAACAGTGGGTTAACTGGTCTAGGAACAGTTAACCTGCCTGTTCAGGGGCAGAACGACAGATTTGTTCCTTGTCAGCTCGGGGGTTTGAACTTGCAACGTTCCGGTTACTAGTCCAACACTCTAACCACTGGGCTATGAACATCTGACCCTCCTGATACTGACACAGTCAACACACACACAGTGATTCAAATGTTTATCATCATATCATCACCTTACAATGGATAAGAGACACAGACCAAATTCCAAAAATATAGACATAATTTCATTAAAATGGATTAATTAATGAACTGTGGAGAAATAATAGAATGGAAAGGGTATTTTAAATAACGTCTTTCCTACAATCACTCAATATTGGCTTCACAAATTAAATATGAAACGCAGTAGAGACAAACAAAAACAGAAGTTACGTGGTACTACTCACCACAGTCTCACTTTTAAACTCCACCAAGCTACGAGATATCTCTAGGGAACAGTCAAGTCTTTATTTTGGCAAAACATGTCAATTGTAACGGACACATAGTGTAGGTAAACATAGGAAAAATATAGCCTGGTCCCAGATCTGTTTGTGCTGAAATGTGTCAAGCCAAACTGAATGACAAGGAGTTGGTATGATAGCACAAACAGCCTGGAAGTCAGCCGGGAGATCATAGAAAAAGTAAATCCCGATATAGAGCAGTCATGTAAATAGAGCAAATAGAGTAAATAGAGCAATGGCTAGAAGATTACCAGTCGTAAGGACAGACCAAACATGAAAAATTGACCAGCAGGCGGGAAAATGGGTTGTGTCACAAAACGGGCTGAAACTGTGAGGTACTACAATCTGAATTTATCCAATAAGAAATGGCCGTTTCCTGTTTCAACGTATTTTGCTACAGTGTGCCCTAATGAACACGACCCTAGTAAAAGACGGGATGTTCAGCCGCTACTCCTTCCCCAGGGTGTGTTTGTCGAAGAGGTACTCTGCCATGCCGTTCTGAGGGGCACCCATGCGACGCAGGTTGGTGACCCAGTCACTCAGCTCCTTGATAGACTTGACCTGCTCATCCAGATAGTGGGTCTCTATGAAGTCACACATCTGAGGGAGGAAAGGTTTTTGTTTCGGTCATTAGGAAAGAGATAAAATCTCCGAACAGACACTGGGTTTTTTCCCTGACACAGATTAAGCATCCAGGCTATAAACAGCAGGGTTGGAGTCCATTCCGTTTAAATTCCAGCCAATTAAGGAAGAACACTGAAATTTCAATTCCAATTCTCTTCAATGAGGAAAATATATAATGGCGTATTTTAAACACATATTTTGTACATAAAGTTGCTGCTACCGTCTCTTATGACCAAAAAGAGCTGCTGGAAATCAGAACAGCAATCGCCTCACCTCGAACTGGACAAAGATTATTTTTTTTTAATGAGTCCCATGCAAAGGATATACTGCTTCCCGGAGACCAGGTCCAAATCCCCGTCATTCGCGTGAAGAAAAGACGGAGATACAGAGGGCAAAGGTCGAGGTGCCTTGTGAGGATTCGGAGGTGACTGAGTGAATCACCACTACCATCGGTTCTATTGGCCACTGGAGAATAAACTAGATATCCGGCCGAGACTAGCCTAACAACGGGACATTAACAACTGTAACAACTTATGTTTCACCGATCATCACTGGCTGAACGACTGACACAGATAATATAGAGCTGGCTGCGTTTTCCGTGCATCGGCAGGACAGAGCAGCTACGTCTGGTAGGGCGAGTGGTGGGAGTGTGTGTCTATTTCTCAATAACAGCTGGTGCGCAATGTCTAATATTAAAGAAGTCTCGAGGTATTGCTCGCCTGAGGTAGAGTACCTTATGTTAAGCTGTAGACCACACTATTTACCACCAAACCAATGCAGGCAATAAGACCGCACTCAATAAGCTGTATAAGGCCATAAGCAAACAGGAAAACGCTCATCCAGAACTTAAATCCATTTAACCTCATTTCTACCAGCATGTCACATGTGCAACCAGATGAAGAAAAAAACTCTAGGCTTTACTCCACACACAGACACGTACAAAGCTTTCCTCCATTTGGCAAATCTGACCATAATTTCATCCTCCTGATTCCTCCTTACAAGCAAAAACTAAAAGCAGGAAGTACCTGTGACTTACTCAATATGGAAGTGGTCAGATGACGAGGATGCTAAGCTACAGGACTGTTTTGCAGCACTGACTGGAATATGTTCCAGGATTCATCCAATGGCATTGAGGAATACACCACCTCAGTCATCGGCTTCATCAATAAGTGCATCAAGGACTTCATCCTCACAGTGACTGTACGTACATATCCCAACCAGAAGCCATGGATTACAGGCAACATCCGCATCCAGCTAAAGGCTAGAGCTGCCACTTTCAAGGAGTGGGACACTAATCCGAACAGAAATCCAACAAACCAAACAGGCGGCAAAGCGTCAATACAATCCTACTACCGATGTGGTCAACATTCACAAGTCCGCGGGGCCTGACGGATTACCAGGGCGTGTACTCAGAGCATGTGCGGACCAAGTGGCAAATGTCTTCACTGACATTTTCAACCTCTCCCTGATCAAGTCTGTAATACCTACATGTTTCAAGCAGACCATTATAGTCCCTGTACCGAAGAATGTAGGTAACCTGCCTAAATGACTACACTCAACGTCGGTAGCTATGAAGTGCTTTGAAAGGCTGGTCATGGTTCACATCAACACCATCATCCCGGAAACCCTAGACCCACTCCAATTCATGTACCGCCCCAACAGATCCACAGATTACGCAATCTCAATCGCACTCCACACTGCCCTTTTCCACCTGGACAAAGGAACACCTATGTGAGAATGCTGTTCATTGACCACAGCTCAGCGATCAACACCAGTTCCCACAAAGCTCATCAAGCTAAAGACTCTGATACTAAACACCTCCCTCTGCATCTGAATACTGGACTTCCTGACGGGCCACCCCAGGTGGTAAGGGTAGGCAACAACACATCTGCCACGCTGCTCCTCAACACCGGGGACCCTCAGGGGTGTGTGCTTAGTCCCCTCTTGTACTCCCAGTTCACCCACGACTTCGTGGCCTGGCTCAAGTCCAACACCCTCATTAAGTTTGCTGACAACACCAGTGGTAGGCCTGATCACCGACAACGATGAGACAGCCTATAGGGAGGTCAGAGACCTGGCAGTGTGGTGCCAGGACAACAACTTCTCCCTCAATGCGAGCAAGACAAAGGACCTGATCGTGGACTGTCGGAAAATGAGGGCAGAACAGGCCGGGTCGGAGCGGGTCAAGAGTTTTAAGTTCTTTGGTGTCAACATCACCAACGAACTTCTGTTGGTCCTTCTGTGGCACAGTTGGTAGAGCATGGCGCTTGTAACGCCAGGGTAGTGGGTTCGATTCCCGGGACCACCCATACGTAGAATGTATGCACACATGACTGTAAGTCGCTTTGGATAAAAGCATCTGCTAAATGGCATATATTATATTATTATTATATATTAACTATCATGGTCCAAACACATCAAGACAGTCGTGAACAGGGCAAGACAAAACCTTTTCCCCCTCAGGAGATTGAAAATATTTGGCATTGGCCCCAGGATCCTCAAGAAATTCTACAGCTGGACCATCAAAAGCATCCTGGCTGGTTGCATCACCGCCTGGTATGGCAACTGCTCGGCACCCGACCGCATGGCGCTACAGAGGGTAGTAGTGTGTATGGCCCAATACATCACTGGGCCAAGCTCCTGCAATCCAGGACCTCTACACCAGGCGGTGTCAGAGGAAGGCCCAAAACATTTTCAAAGACTCCAGTCATCCAAGTCATAGACTGTTCTCTCTGCTACCGCACGGCAAGCAGTACCGAAGCACCAAGTCTAGGTCCAAAAGGCTCCTTAACAGCTTCTACCCCCAGGCCATAAGACTCCTGAACAATTAATCAGATGGCCAACCAGACTATTTACATTGACCCTCTTTCGTTTTTTACTCTGCTGCTACTTGTTGTTTATTTTCCCCTACCTACATGTACAAATTACCTCTACTAACTTGCACATATTGACTCGGTTACGGTACCCCCTGTCTATAGCCTCGTTATTGTTATGTAATCTTACTTTAGTTTATTTAGTAAATATTTTATTAACTCTATTTCTTGAACTGCATTGTTGTTTAAGGGCTTGTAAAGTAAGCATTTCACGGTAAGGTCTACACCTGTTATATTCGGCGCATGTGACAAATATAATTTGATTTGAAATGTGGAATCGGAATTTAGTTTACTTTCTGAATGGACTCGAATTAAAATGGAATTGACCCCAACCCTGCTAAAAAGCATGCTCACAAGAGAACCTTACTTGAAAATTGAAAGTTATTTTTAGTCTGTGACTAATGAATTAATTGGTGTCCTGGAAACTGTCCCCGTGAACTGTGTTTAACTCACGTGCGGGTCATTGCGCTCTACGGCTACTTTGTGCAGGTCCAGTAGAGACTGGTTGACACTCTTCTCCAGCTGTAGGGCACACTCCAAGGCCTCCAACCCACTGCCCCACTCATCTCTGTCAGGTTTCTGAAACATACAGAGAAAAAGTTGATTCTAATTATGAATATCCATGAATCAAACTGCCAGAGCCCATTAAATGGTGGCAATATGTTGAACCTATCAATCAATCAATCTCTTTATTGTCCCAATTAGGAAGTGTGTGTAGTGCAGTCAGTGTTCAGCATTAACAACAGGGACCATACAACAGATACACACATATGATAAATAATGAGATCGGGGACGCACCCTGTTAGTGGGGACGCACCCTGTTAGTGGGGACGCACCCTGTTAGTGGAGACGCACCCTGTTAGTGGAGACGCACCCTGTTAGTGGTGACGCACCCTGTTAGTGGGGACGCACCCTGTTAGTGGTGACGCACCCTGTTAGTGGGGACGCACCCTGTTAGTGGGGACGCACCCTGTTAGTGGAGACGCACCCTGTTAGTGGGGACGCACCCTGTTAGTGGAGACGCACCCTGTTAGTGGAGACGCACCCTGTTAGTGGGGACGCACCCTGTTAGTGGGGACGCACCCTGTTAGTGGAGACGCACCCTGTTAGTGGGGACGCACCCTGTTAGTGGGGACGCACCCTGTTAGTGGGGACGCACCCTGTTAGTGGGGACGCACCCTGTTAGTGGGGACGCACCCTGTTAGTGGGGACGCACCCTGTTAGTGGCGACGCACCCTGTTAGTGGGGACGCACCCTGTTAGTGGGGACGCACCCTGTTAGTGGGGACGCACCCTGTTAGTGGGGACGCACCCTGTTAGTGGGGACGCACCCTGTTAGTGGCGACGCACCCTGTTAGTGGGGACGCACCCTATTAGTGGGGACGCACCCTGTTAGTGGGGACGCACCCTGTTAGTGGGGACGCACCCTGTTAGTGGGGACGCACCCTGTTAGTGGCGACGCACCCTGTTAGTGGCGACGCACCCTGTTAGTGGGGACGCACCCTGTTAGTGGAGACGCACCCTGTTAGTGGGGACGCACCCTGTTAGTGGGGACGCACCCTGTTAGTGGGGACGCACCCTGTTAGTGGGGACGCACCCTGTTAGTGGGGACGCACCCTGTTAGTGGTGACGCACCCTGTTAGTGGAGACGCACCCTGTTAGTGGAGACGCACCCTGTTAGTGGAGACGCACCCTGTTAGTGGAGACGCACCCTGTTAGTGGAGACGCACCCTGTTAGTGGAGACGCACCCTGTTAGTGGTGACGCACCCTGTTAGTGGCGACGCACCCTGTTAGTGGAGACGCACCCTGTTAGTGGGGACGCACCCTGTTAGTGGCAACGCACCCTGTTAGTGGGGACGCACCCTGTTAGTGGCAACGCACCCTGTTAGTGGGGACGCACCCTGTTAGTGGAGACGCACCCTGTTAGTGGAGACGCACCCTGTTAGTGGCATATATTCTGTGGACTTAAATGTTCAGACAAGAGAAGGCAAAATGGCCGCTAGTCTAATCAATATGAAGCCCTGTATAAGGTAACATAACCCCTCGGGGGCTGCTGAGTTTATTTATACCTTGATGTCCTGGAGAAAGATGCGTCCTCCTCTCTGGTTCTGTTGACTCATCAGTTTCTCAGCATGCTCCTTCTCCTCCTTGGACTGAGTCAGGAAGAACTTGGAAAAGTTGGGAAGGGATTTGTCGTCTCTGTCAAAGTAGTAGCCCTAGGAGACAAAAACACGTACAAGACAAAAGTGGAAGTGTCACGAACAACTGTCAACTGGCCAACACCATCCTGCAGAACTTTGAGTTGTAGTTTGCCTGTGTGAAATGTTCTATAGTTAATATAGTTCATGATTAGATATAGTCTAAATTTAACTCATGTCTCCCTGTGCTAGAGATGGGTCAATGAGAATTGATCCAATTTCTCATTTAACTTGCGATCCAATCCCAAATTGAACCCATTCTCTTTTGGTACTATTTAAGTACAGGGAAGACACAGCAATGTCTTGCTATGGACATGCATTGCTATATTCACTGTGTTTAAATAATAGACCAGACAAATATATATTAATTATGAGAGACAAACAGCTCTATTGGTCTCACCATAGACAGGTATACATAAGAAGCATACAGTTCCAGGTTGATCTGCCTGTTGATGGCAGCCTCACATTCCGGGTGGAAGTTCTGTCGCACCTGGGATGTCATGGTTCTGGAAAGAGAGACAGAGACAGACAGACAGACAGACAGACAGACAGACAGACAGACAGACAGACAGAGACAGACAGACGACAATTATCAGCAACCATCACTCCTGTGTTCCAATGGCACGTTGTGTTAGCTAATCCAAGTTCATCATTTTAAAAGGCTAATTGATCATTAGAAAACACTTTTGCAATTATGTTAGCACAGCTGAAAACTGTTGTTCTCATTAAAGAAGCAATAAAACTGTCTAGTTGAGTATCTGGAGCATCAGCATTTCTGGATTTGATTACAGGCTCAAAATGGCAGGAAACAAAGATCTTTCTTCTGAAACTCGTCAGTCTATTCTTGTTCTGAGAAATGGAGGCTTTTGTGAGATCTCATACAGCGCTGTGTACTACTCCCTTCACAGAACAGCGCAAACTGTTTCTAACAAGAATAGAAAGAGGAGTGGGAGGCCCCGGTGCACAACTGAGCAAGAGGACAAGTACATTAGAGTGTCTAGTTTGAGAAACAGACGCCTCACAAGTCCTCAACTGGCAGCTTCATTAAATAGTAACCGCAAAACACAAGTCTCAACATCAACAGTGAAGAGGCGAATCCGGGATGCTGACCTTCTAGGCAGAGTTGCAAAGAAAAACCATATCTCAGACTGGCCAATAAAAATAAAAGATTAGGATGGGCAAAAGAACACAGACACTGGACAGAGGAAGATTGGAGAAAAAAGTGTTATGGAGAGACGAATCTAAGTTTGAGGTGTTCGGATCATTCGTGAGACGCAGAAAAAATGTAAAGAGTTTAGTACTTGACGCCATCTGTCAAGAGGCAATGTGATGGTCTGGTGGAGGCAATGTGATGGTCTGGTGGAGGCAATGTGATGGTCTGGGGGAGGCAATGTGATGGTCTGGGGGAGGCAATGTGATGGTCTGGTGGAGGCAATGTGATGGTCTGGGGAGGCAATGTGATGGTCTGGTGGAGGCAATGTGATGGTCTGGTGGAGGCAATGTGATGGTCTGGGGGAGACAATGTGATGGTCTGGGGGAGACAATGTGATGGTCTGGGGGAGGCAATGTGTTGGTCTGGGGGAGGCAATGTGTTGGTCTGGGGGAGGCAATGTGTTGGTCTGGGGGTGCTTTGGTGGTGGTAAAGTGGGAGATTTGTACAGGGTAAAAGGGATCTTGAAGAAGGAAGGTTATCACTCCATTTTGCAACACCATGCCATACCCTGTGGACGGACCTTAATTGGAGCCAATTTCCTCCTACAACAGGACAATGACCCAAAGCACAGCTCCAAACTATGTAAGAGCTATGTAGGGAAGAAGCAGTCAGCTGGTATTCTGTCTATAATGGAGTGGCCAGCAGAGTCACCAGATCTCAACCCTTTTGAGCTGTTGTGGGAGCAGCTTGATCGTATGGTACGTAAGAAGGGCCCATCAAGCCAATCCAATTTGTGGGAGGGGCTTCCGGAAACATGGGGTGAAATCTCCTCAGATTAGTGATGGGCATTCTGGCTATTTTCAGAGAGCCAGTTCGTTCGGCTCAGCTCACCAAAAAGCGTCGGCTCTTTTGGCTCCCAAACGGCTCTTTAATTTTTTTATTTTTTGTGTGTGTATTTTTTCAAGTATTTTTCAAGTCAGTTTGCGATAGTTTGACTATGATTGGTGTTAAAACAATTCTAATTAATTTATTACATTAAATCATACTCTAGCTTAACAACAATGTATTTACAAATGCTGTGGTTTGTTATGAAAAAGAACACTGTGAAACATTTGCATTTAAAGTATAACTTTTTAATGTATATAAACAAAGTGTGTATATATATATTATATTCCATTCGGTGTATCTTCCTGGCCGTTGATGAACACAGGGTGTCCATCAACTCTGTCCTGTGGTTACATTTTCTTCTCTCTGGCGGCTGGCTGTGATTGGCTGCAGACCCTTACACAGGAGTATCATTTGTGAGGCTGTCACATAGCTGAAAAAGAGAACAGGTAACTTATTAGTTCAGGTTCATGTTTTTGTCTACTGATACTACATTCTCATCTACTGCTCGTATACATATATAATACTGGATTAAATAGTGATGTAGTAATAAGTGCTTACTGTACCTCTCTCCGCTGATCTCCACAGTGACCTGCTCAAAGGGTTGCAGGACTCTGCACACCTCGTCCACCACCTCCCGTTCCTCTTGGGTCAGAGCATCAACAGGACTCTGCACACCTCGTCCACCACCTCCCGTTCCTCTTGGGTCAGAGCATCAACAGGACTCTGCACACCTCCTCCACCACCTCCCGTTCCTCTTGGGTCAGAGCATCAACAGGACTCTGCACACCTCCTCCACCACCTCCCATTATTCCTCTTGGGTCAGAGCATCAACAGGACTCTGCACACCTCGTCCACCACCTCCCGTTCCTCTTGGGTCAGAGCATCAACAGGGCTCTGCACACCTCCTCCTCCACCTCCCATTCCTCTTGGGTCAGAGCATCAACAGGCGCATTGACAATGGCCAGGGTAGAGATGATGTCATCCTTTGACTCAAGAAACCACTTCATCATATAAAACGTTGAATTCCACCTTGTAGTCTTGTTTAGTCTTGTTTAGGCCTCAGCTCAGGCATCTCCCATCTAGCATTGTGTAGACGATTAGTTTTTCAGCACCTACTGTGCTCTTGTGGAAATATTCCACAGCTGCTTTCACTTTGTCCAGAGTGGGCTTCATCACCCCAGAGCATCTCTTACAATCAGGATGATTGTGTGGGGAAGACATGGATGATGGGTCCATTTTAACATATTCATGGCTTTGGTTATGTTCGCTGCATTGTCGCTAACACAACAGACCACTTTTCCATCTAACTTGCCATTCTCTGGCCACTCTCAACAGTTCCTCTTCCAAGTTCTCTGAGGTGAGTCTGTCGCTGAACTCAAAAGCAGTCCAGAAGACCGCTTGACATCAAACCATCTTCAATGAAGTGACATGTAACAGACATGTCAGAAGTGGTTACCCCTGATGTCCAGCAGTCAGTGGTAAGGCAAACTGCAGTAGCTTTTGGACTCCTTCCCACACTGAAGCCTGTGTGTTCTCGTACTGTTGTGGAATAAGTGATTTTGAAAGGAGTTTCCTGTTTGGAATTGTGTACATTGGATTTAGTCCTCCACGATCGAAAATGGCTGGAAATCGGTGGCAATCATTTTAGCCAATGCAATATCAATGTGGCCTTGTTTTGCTACAGACATAGACTTTGGCATAAACTGGTCCATAGAAGACTGTGTTGCTGTGGGTCGCGGAGTAGGTCACATCTCCACGTGTGGAGGTTCTGGCTCCACCACTATCACTAGCAGGTCTAGTTGACTGAGTGGATATATCTCCACGTGTGGAGGTTCTGGCTCCACCACTATCACTAGCAGGTCTAGTTGACTGAGTGGATACATCTCCACGTGTGGAGGTTCTGGCTCCACCACTATCACTAGCAGGTCTAGTTGACTGAGTGGATACATCTCCACGTGTGGAGGTTCTGGCTCCACCACTATCACTAGCAGGTCTAGTTGACTGAGTGGATACATCTCCACGTGTGGAGGTTCTGGCTCCACCACTATCACTAGCAGGCCTACTTGACTGAGTGGATACATCTCCACGTGTGGAGGTTCTGGCTCCACCACTATCACTAGCAGGCCTACTTGACTGAGTGGATACATCTCCACGTGTGGAGGTTCTGGCTCCACCACTATCACTAGCAGGTCTAGTTGACTGAGTGGATACATCTCCACGTGTGGAGGTTCTGGCTCCACCACTATCACTAGCAGGCCTACTTGACTGAGTGGATACATCTCCACGTGTGGAGGTTCTGGCTCCACCACTATCACTAGCAGGTCTACTTGACTGAGTGGATACATCTCCACGTGTGGAGGTTCTGGCTCCACCACTATCACTAGCAGGCCTACTTGACTGAGTGGATACATCTCCACGTGTGGAGGTGCTGGCTCCGCCACTATCACTAGCAGGCCTACTTGACTGAGTGGATACATCTCCACGTGTGGAGGTTCTGGCTCCACCACTATCACTAGCAGGCCTACTTGACTGAGTGGATACATCTCCACGTGTGGAGGTTCTGGCTCCACCACTATCACTAGCAGGCCTACTTGACTGAGTGGATATATCTCCACGTGTGGAGGTGCTGGCTCCGCCACTATCACTAGCAGGCCTACTTGACTGGTGGATACATCTCCACGTGTGGAGGTTCTGGGTCCACCACTATCACTAGCAGGTCTACTTGACTGAGTGGATACATCTCCACGTGTGGAGGTGCTGGCTCCACCACTATCACTAGCAGGCCTACTTGACTGAGTGGATACATCTCCACGTGTGGAGGTTCTGGCTCCACCACTATCACTAGCAGGCCCGCTAGTTTCTGGAAGCTCCGCTACAGCTTCACAGTTGGGTGCACAGTTCACATATGCTGGTGTAGGTTGTGCGTAGAACCGGCTTTATATGAGATTTTGTTTTGGCAAATACTACACTGTGCTCTAACATAGTCTATATTATTAAAATGCATCCAAATGCTACTGTGCTTCCGACTCGTTTTCACAGCTGTCCTTCCTCTCTCTCCTCAGCTGCTAAGTGTGTGACTGAGTGAGTTGGCTCGGCCCTCCCTCACACATCTTTGGCTCATTGGTTGACACTGCGTCTGACAGGAACAACAGGTGAGGCTGTTGTGCATTTAGGCCTATACCGTTTTTGTTCTTTCAAATAGTAAATTCTATTCATTACATTTTTTTTATTTTTAAAGATTTTTATTAAAAAAAAAGATTTGGCTCTTCTGATAGGCGAGCCGGATCCCAACGTTCACTTACAAAAGCCGACTCGTTTGCGAACAACCCATTTCTACTTCCTCAATGTCAGAGTATAACTTTAGGCCGTCCCCTCGCACATACCCGGGCGCGAACCCCAGGGACCCTCTGCACACATCAACAACAGTCACCCACGAAGCATCGTTTTACCCATCGCTCCACAAAAGCCGCGGCCCTTGCAGAGCAAAGGGGAACCAACTACTTCAAGGTCACCGATTGAAACGCTATTTAGCGCGCACCACCGCTAACTAAGCTAGCCGTTTCACATCCGTTACAACAACAAATTGACAACTAGAACGCCAAAGATCTGTAAGGCTGCAAATGGAGGATTCTTTGACAAAAGCACATTTTGAAGGACACTATTATTTCAATTAAAAAACATTTATAACCGTGTCAACATCTTGATTATACAGTTTACATACACTTATGTTGTAGTCATTAAAACTATTTTTTTCAACCACTCCACAAATGTCTTGTTAACAAACTATAGTTTTGGGAAGTCGGTTAGGACATCTACTTTGTGAATGACACAAGTATTTTGTCCAAAAATTGTTTACAGAGAGATTATTTCACTTATAATTCATGCTTGACATCATGGGAAAATCAAAAGAAATCAGCCAAGACTTCAGGAAAAAAATTGTAGACCTCCACAAGTCTGGTTCATCCTTGGGAGAAATTTCAAAACGCCTGAAAGTACCACGTTCATCTGTACAAACAATAGTACGTAAGTATAAACATCATGGGACCACGCAGCCGTCATACCTCACAGGAAGGAGACGCGTTCTGTCTCCTAGAGATGAACGTACTTTGGTGTGAAAAGTGCAAATCAATCCCAGAACAACAGCAAAGGACCTTGTGAAGATGCTGGAGGAAACAGGTACAAAAGTATCGATATCCACAATAAAACGAGTCCTATATCGACATAACCTGAAAGCCAGCTGAGCGAGGAAGAAGCAACTGCTCCAAAACCGCCATAAAAAAGCCAGACTACGGTTTGCAACTGCACATGGGGACAAAGACTGTACTTTTTGGAGAAATGTCCTCTGGTCATGAAACAAAAATAGAACCGTTTGGCCATAATGACCATCGTTATGTTTGGAGGAAAAAGGGGGAGGCTTGCAAGCCAAAGAACACCATCCCAACCGTGAAGCACGGGGGTGGCAGCATCATGTTGTGGGGGTGCTTTGCTGCAGAAGGGACTAGTGCACTTCACAAAATAGATGGCATCATGAGGAAGGAACATTATGTGGTTATATTGAAGCAACATCTCAAGACATCAGTCAGGAAGTTAAAGCTTGTTTGCAAATGGGTCTTCCAAATGGACAATGACCCCAAGCATACTTCCAATGTTGTGGCAAAATGGCTTAAGGACAACAAAGTCAAGGTATTGGAGTTTCCATCACAAAGCCCTGACCTCAATCCTATAGATCATTTGTGGCAGAACTGAAAAAGTGTGTGCGAGCAAGGAGGCCTACAAACCTGACTCAGTTACACTAGCTCTGTCAGGAGGAATGGGTCAAAATTCACCCAACTTATTGTGGGAAGCTTGTGGAAGGCTACCTGAAACGTTTGACCGAAGTTAAACCATTTAAAGGTAATGCTACCAAATACTAATTGAGTGTATGTAAACTCCTGACCCACTGGGAATGTGACGAAAGAAAAGATTCTCTACTATTATTCTGACATTTCACATTCTTAAAATAAAGTGGTGATCCTAACTGACCTAAGACAGGGAATTTTTACTAGGATTAAAATGTCAGGAATTGTGAAAATACGGAGTTTAAATTTGGCTCAGGTGTATGTAGACTTCCGCCATCAACACACACATTTTGTGGGACGCGCTGTATATTGTACAATTCGACTGCGCGACAGAGCAGACACTTACACACCATTTAATATTCAGCATACTCATGTTAGTATTAAACGTATCTACTTTTCTCAAACCATAAGATTAACGTGTAAAATAAAGAGACATTATTTAGTTACAACACTGAAGGAGGTTGATGAAGAACCTTACTACACGAGGGCGCACCGGTGCAACGCAATATAAAGTAGAACAGGCAAAGTGATTTGTACTTGGAAAGTCAACTAATATATTTACTATAATCAACCATTTACATTTAAGTCATTTAGCAGACGCTCTTATCCAATCTCTTAGGATCCCCAGGCTGGGTCTCTCTCTTTTTTGAACAAAAAAAAAAAATACCAGATATATGTTGTAATTGAACAAAATAGTAAAGGTGGTCAATAACTGTCCGATAATACGGGACACTTTTGTTGCTAAACGAAAAGGCTGATCGTAGTAAAGGTTAGTATTTCCACTGAAATGACAAAACATGCTAATTGCTAAACCCGTTAGCGGACATTTTATTTTTTTACGACACCCCAAAATAAAATAACCCTAAAACATTGATGGCTTGATCACAAGATAACACTGTTGAAGGCAATATATTTCTTAAAACCCCGTTTGAATATGCCGGATAATACGGCGGTTTTACGTCGTCGTCCGTTAAAGAACAATAATAATGTTTTTGGAGAAACGGGTCGGATATTTTTGACGTTAAAACAACGTTTAGTTGGCTACTCATGACAAGGCGCTTATTAAACGGGACTCTCAAGGTTATTGTCGCGAACAGGTAAACGTCTAGTAGCAGAGCTGCAAAAAGTGGCCCGACAAATAAATGCAACGCATACAGCCTGGTAATAATAATAATATTATACAACTAGTCATGCAGGTATAAAACACCGTAAACTACCTCGGGAACGCTTTTTTTTTGCCGGTCGACTCCGTCCAAATGGTATCCACTTGCCCAGTTAAATAAAAGGTGAAATAAATAAAACGCTGTGTTGACTGGGTGACAGTGGTTTCTGACGGACTACGGCATCACGTACTAGTCAGCGTACACTTTTCAAAATAAAAGTCCTCAACACTTGCCAAAACATGTTCATTGTTGATCCTGTGTTGTCCCATCTCCATATTCAGAAATAAAACAGAATGTAGTGCTCGTTAACGCATATAAAACCATAATTCAATAAATGCATATCTAGAGCTCTCTAAATATTGGAGTCACAAGTGATTATATCTGTATTCACATCTGTGAGCTACTTGTATGTATGAGATATGCCCAATTCCTTTTTCAATGTGCAGAAAATTTATTTTATTTGTAAATGAGATTATTACACTATATAGAATAACGTTGTGTGGTTAAGTATTTCTGCACAGACGAGTAGCTCATGTTTTACCCCCTCATTCCCTTATAAAATAATAATTGGTTGTACAGTTAGTTACCTTCAAGTTGTGATCCTTGCCTGTCAAATAGTTAATGGATTTCCCTTCATGTGAACTTTTATTTTTAAACGACCATCTTCAAAAGTTGTGGAGATGTTATATCCATTTATTCAGAAGAAATGTAAAAATGTATACAAGATTTATTTTTTTAAAGAATTTTTAAAAAGAAAAAAAAAGGTTCTATATTCCTTACACTTCCCCTTCAAGTGTCCGCCAGCTAGGAATCCTAACACAATACATGAAAGAACAAACATTACCAAAATGAAAAAATAAAATAAAACCATTTTATCCCAGTGCTTAAGGGGTAGAGCTCCCATTCGGGCGGCGAGTGCCAGACAGCAGAGCTGGTACGTTTAAAGTAGCGAGGTTTGCTCTTGCAGAAGATGCGATCCAGCTTTGGGGGTTCAATCGCCCCGTAGTGAGAGTCCACGTCAGCTGGGTGAAAATATTGCTTCATCATAGACTGCTTCAGCTGGTTGCCTAGAGGGGAGGGAAGAAGGGGTTCACACTTTAGCATCGTGACTAAGGCCTTGGGTCTTGTAGTTATAAAAAGCTAGCACTTTGTTTTTTAAATAAAGGTTAAAAATAATAATTTAAAAAAGCACAGTGAAAGGCATAAACGAGGCCTTGTGTGGAGGCGTTATGCACCGCGTGTTGCCACAAGGTCTAAAGTCAGTCAAACGTACCCTCAGCCCACGTGGGGATGGGTTTCCTCGGTGCAGATTCGTCATCAGTAGAGTCATCACTGTTCTGATCCATCCCATAGTCCTCAGGGTTGGTGTTGAGAACAACGGGCTTGTTCCCCCCTTTAGGAGTGATCTCATACGACTGGGGAGACTGCTGCAAGGACAAGAAGACAAATCAGGGATTTCTGCTGCAAGGACAAGAAGACAGATCAGGGATTTCTGCTGCAAGGACAAGAAGACAAATCAGGGACTTCTTCTCTTAGAATTCAAATAGACCAAGTTGGTGTGATTTCTACACCCAGCCAAGGTTGGACTGATAAAAGTAGGTCCAGCAACATTAGAGTATATCATATTGAGAGTCCTCATCTCCTACTTCCACTTATCAGATGCTTTTATCCAAAGCGACTTAGTCATAGTTTGCGTACATTTTACGTATGGGTGGCCCCGGGGAATCGAACCCAACAACCCCTGGCGTTGCAAGCTCTACCGAGAGTGTGATCCATACCTCGATATCCACAGTGACGTTGAGGACTCCTCCCTTCCCTACAGGCGTCTTCAACACCTATAGGCGGGAACAGGAGAAGTGCACACGAACATCTGTAAATCTACCACAGGATCAATATAGGCCTATGAGATACACAACACTTTGCAAAGATTAGGAAAATCATTACTGACAACCCCATAGGCATCAACTCCTTCCAGCCCCAAGGGACAAATAGGAAAAACAAACAAATGTTTACATTAAAAACAATGCTCCCCTCGTTATAGTCATATGTTGGGGCCAATCCCACATCTTCCCCTACTGGCGGGCCAACAAACTGTCATTGTTGGATAAGACACCAGGAAATCAGCACCAAAGTGATTTTTAATTTAGGAATCAATTCCCAGGTATCCCTCCACGCGTAATAGAGATGTGATCATATACACATGTAAGCAAGGTTTGAAATTATTCTGTTTTAGTCAAATATCCGTTTGGGCCTCTTGCGGTCAATTTGGACTAAACCCATTATTTGTAATCATCTTCCGGCCCCACGACCACCTCCCACAAGAAAACTAAATGGACCCAGGGGTTGATCTAGTTGATGCTCCCTGCCCTACTTTTTACCTGTCAAAGTAGAGAAGTGTTCTCACCTGAACTTCAGCAGTCAGGTGGCTCTTAGCGGCTTCTCGCTGTCGCTCAGCGAGTTTCTCAGCTTCTCGCTGTCGCTCAGCGAGTTTCTCAGCTTCTCGCTGTCGCTCAGCGAGTTTCTCAGCTTCTCGCTGTCGCTCAGCGAGTTTCTCAGCTTCTCGCTGTCGCTCAGCGAGTCTCTCAGCTTCTCGCTGTCTCTCCTCCTCAGCCTGCCTCTGTTGCTCCTCCTATTGACAGAATAAAAACGTCTCATTAGTACTTCAACCTGCCGTTAATGTCTTCTAACCGAAAGCGTACATGTACAAAGTCCCCAATATTAACACCTTTTAAATGTTATGTACAAACCTGAAAGTACCTTAAAAACCAAGTCTACACAATGTTTAAGACCAGGAACAGACATGTTAAATTAATGGTTAATCCAAACAAGACAGGTATGGTTGAAGACTTACCCTCTTCCTCTTCTCCAACTCTCTCCTCTCCTTCTCCCGGGCAGCTTTCTCCACGTCTCTCTGAAGAGCAATGGCCTTCTCTCGCTCTACCCGCTCCCTGTGACAGACACAATATTCAGCAACAGCCTTCTCCGTCTCCACATTAAACCAAACCATTCACAGTCCAAAGCTTCGAACATCAACAGTAACAATGCCAGTTTAATAGAAGATCAAACTAATTAATAATGAAAGGCCATTTTACAGTTGTCGTAATTCCATAAGAAAATAAACACTTCCCATTCATCAAAAGTTGACAGGAAAACTACCTCTCAGCAGATGCTTGTCTCTCTCTCTCCAGTTCTCTCTCTAGTTCTTTCTTCAGCTCCAGGGCTCGTCGGGCCTCGGCCATCTTACGAGCCCTCTCCTGCTCTTCTTCGGCTCTCCTCTTCGCCTGCAGCTCCTGCTGACGCTTCTCCTCCTCCTCCTGGGTCAAGGGTCAAACATTTAACAACCACATGCAGCACCTTCAAGAGGCATTCCATTTTTTTAATAACAAAATGGCTGTCCTTGGGGCTGGTCTAGCGAGCAATGCTGCAGTTTGGACATTAATGGGTGATAGAGGAAATTATGGTTGAAATGACTAATTATGTATACATTCCAATCAGAACTGACTAGTCCAAATGCTATAATGTATTGTACATATGAATTTTCTCTCTTGCTCCCATTCCCAATTGTATATAATGTAGTCAGGAGTTTAGTAACAATGAAGGTCTGTTCCTTAGTCCATTCATGTGTACAAATCTCAGGTGGTGGGAACGGGCCATCTCCAGATTGTCGAGAATGTTGATTTATACTGACTGGCCTTGACTTCGTGCTGATAACGCGAAGGCTCAAAAGCTAGGGGCCCCTCTGCTTGTGAAATAGAACGTTTGAAACGCTAGCGTCATTTTCAGTTTATAACCTGTGGAAATGTGTGTATGCATTTAGTACTCTCTGGAATTAAACATTATTACCTTGGCTTTTAAGACTGGTCTCAATCTACTTCATGCATAATTAATGAACTTACAAATCATTAATGAATTAGAATTGAGTGCGAATTTGTTTTTGGCTACAAAACACATAGGAACTATAGAAATTCCACTATCAATGGGTCAAGAGTGGGTACGGATTCTACCCCCGCTACGGGCGGCATTCCGTCTACCCCCCCCCCCCCTACGGGCGGCATTCCGTCTACCCCTCCTATATCTGCCCACTAAAAAATAAATCATACTACTACTAATAAATAGAAAGTAGGAAACAGGAGTGTCTTACAGACTGTTGAATCTTCTTCCTCCTGACGTCCTCCTCCATCTTCCTCCTCAGTTCCAGCTCCTCCTGGCGTTTGGTGGCCACCTTCTTCTTGGCTCTCTCCTCTGCCATGCGCTCCACTCGCAGCTGCGGGAACAGGGGGAAGATAGTTTTACAAAAACTAGTTTCCTATTGGATAAGTTCAGATAGTTTCTCCTCTTTTACACTCCATTTCAAGGCGGTTTGTGCCCAAAATGAACAGGACCACCATTACTGTAGCTTCACCTCGGCATCAGATGTCTTCCGTCCGTCATTCAGTAAAGTCGCGCCAACGTCTCACCCCGCCCCGTCCCCTCTCGTCAACGTCTCACCCCGCCGCGTCTCTCGTCAACGTCTCACCCCGCCCCGTCCCCTCTCGTCAACGCCTCACCCCGCCGCGTCTCTCGTCAACGCCTCACCCCGCCGCGTCTCTCGTCAACGCCTCACCCCGTCGCGTCTCTCGTCAACGCCTCACCCCGCCGCGTCTCTCGTCAACGTCTCACCCCGCCCCGTCCCCCTCGTCAACGCCTCACCCCGCCGCGTCTCTCGTCAACGTCTCACCCCGCCCCGTCCCCTCTCGTCAACGCCTCACCCCGTCGCGTCTCTCGTCAACGCCTCACCCCGTCGCGTCTCTCGTCAACGTCTCACCCCGCCGCGTCTCTCGTCAACGTCTCACCCCGTCGCGTCTCTCGTCAACGCCTCACCCCGCCGCGTCTCTCGTCAACGCCTCACCCCGTCGCGTCTCTCGTCAACGCCTCACCCCGCCGCGTCTCTCGTCAACGCCTCACCCCCCGCGTCTCTCGTCAACGTCCTCGTCAGCGCCTCACCCCGCCGCGTCTCTCGTCAACGCCTCACCCCGTCGCGTCTCTCGTCAACGCCTCACCCCGCCGCGTCTCTCGTCAACGCCTCACCCCGCCCGTCTCTCGTCAACGCCTCACCCCGTCCCCTCTCGTCAACGCCTCACCCCGCCGCGTCTCTCGTCAACGCCTCACCCCGTCCCCTCTCGTCAACGCCTCACCCCGCCGCGTCTCTCGTCAACGCCTCACCCCGTCCTCTCGTCAACGCCTCACCCCGTCCCCGTCTCTCGTCAACGCCTCACCCCGTCGCGTCTCTCGTCAACGCCTCACCCCCGTCCCCGTCAACGCCTCACCCCGTCCGCGTCTCCGTCACCCCGTCCCCTCTCGTCAACGCCTCACCCCGTCCCCTCTCGTCAACGCCTCACCCCGTCCCCTCTCGTCAACGCCTCACCCCGTCGCGTCTCTCGTCAACGCCTCACCCCGTCCCCTCTCGTCAACACCTCACCCCGCCGCGTCTCTCGTCAACGTCTCACCTTGTCGTGTTTCTCGTCAATCTGGAGCATTTTCTGCTCAATCTTCTTCTTCTTCTCCTCCTCTTTCTGTTCTTCCTTCACCCGGGCCTCGACTACCCTCCGCAGCCGTTCATCCCTCTTCTTCTTCATCTCCTCCTGTTTTCTCCTCTTCTCTTCCTCCATCTTCTTCTTCCTCTCGTCTTCTTGCTCTTGCTTCTTCTTTAGTGCTTCCAGTTTCAGGCGTTCTCTTTCCTAGAAGAAGATTACACTTAGTAATCTGATATAGTTACATGGCATAAAAATAATAAATATATATATTTTTTAGCGTTCTAGTGGCATCTCATTTGGGACGGAGTGAAATCCGTGGTAGTATTATTTTCTATGGAAAGAGAGCCCATGGTATTATTTTCTATGGAAAGAGAGCCCATGGTATTATTTTCTATGGAAAGAGAGCCCATGGTATTATTTTCTATGGAAAGAGAGCCCATGGTATTATTTTCTATGGAAAGAGAGCCCATGGTATTATTTTCTATGGAAAGAGAGCCCATGGTATTATTTTCTATGGAAAGAGAGCCCATGGTATTATTTTCTATGGAAAGAGAGCCCATGGTATTATTTTCTATGGAAAGAGAGCCCATGGTATTATTTTCTATGGAAAGAGAGCCCATGGTATTATTTTCTATGGAAGAGAGCCCATGGTATTATTTTCTATGGAAGAGAGCCCATGGTATTATTTTCTATGGAAAGAGAGCCCATGGTATTATTTTCTATGGAAAGAGAGCCCATGGTATTATTTTCTATGGAAAGAGAGCCCATGGTATTATTTTCTATGGAAAGAGAGCCCATGGTATTATTTTCTATGGAAAGAGAGCCCATGGTATTATTTTCTATGGAAAGAGAGCCCATGGTATTATTTTCTATGGAAAGAGAGCCCATGGTATTATTTTCTATGGAAAGAGAGCCCATGGTATTATTTTCTATGGAAAGAGGCCCATGGTATTATTTTCTATGGAAAGAGAGCCCATGGTATTATTTTCTATGGAAAGAGAGCCCATGGTATTATTTTCTATGGAAAGAGAGACCATGGTATTATTTTCTATGGAAAGAGAGCCCATGGTATTATTTTCTATGGAAGAGAGA
>NC_068437.1:59330941-59395941 GCF_023373465.1 Oncorhynchus keta
CATAGTATTATTTTATATGGAAAGAGAGACCATTAAGAGAGAATAAGACTAAAGGCACCAAGGGTGAAAGAAAATGCATCTCAAGGACATCTACACAGATTTACGGCGAAAAAAAAAACAATTGAAATTTAGTTAGTGAGGGGCAAACGTATGTTCTTGCAAAGAGCCGATAACGCGCTTGACGTGTGTAGGTGCCCTAAAACACGTTAGACATAAATCGGATGAAATCTAAAAATCACAAAAAGCCCCAGCCTTTGTGCCCCGTAGAACCCAACGTTAACTCAGGTGGTGTGGGAGGGAACGACAACAAGTGGCATGTACCAGTTAGAGCACACAGAGACCAAACACCCCCCACATACCACACCATATTACTATGATACATACCACTACACCACAGCCTGACTGTAGAGGGGACAGGGAAAGAGAGATCCAATTAACAAGGATACATATGTTGTCTGGTATGTTGTCTGGGGGTCACGAAAGGCAGGAATTATTCAGGAAATATCACGTCGCAAAATTGAGGAGCCTCTGAAATGAGTAGTGATCTGTCGACGAACCTTGAGGTCGGCTCTGCCCGGCGTGGTGTGTTTAATGAAGGACTTCATGACCATGTTGCGACCCAGAGAACTGGGGGTCGTCATCAGCATCTGGTTCTTCTGGACCGTGTGGAGGAACGACCTCATGTTGGGCCTCACCTACAGTAGACAACATTAGGGGTCTATTCATGGCTAGTAAAACATGTACAATTTTATTTTTATTTTTTATAAACACTTGCTTTAGAACGTAAACCTAGAAAAATTAGATTTCAAGTGAACTTGATACAGTGATACCACTTAATATCTTACTTATCGTAAGAGTAGGGGTGTTAACCCCGGTGTCCTGACTAAATTCCCAAATCTGGCCCTCAAACCATCACAGTCACCTAATAATCCCCAGTTTACAAATTGGCTCATTCACCCCCCTCCTCCTCCTCTCCCCTGTAACTATTCCCCAGGTCGTTGCTGTAAATGAGAACGTGTTCTCAGTCAACTTACCCGGTAAAACAACGGATAAATAAAATATATATCTCACACTCTGGCTCTTAACAGGGGGTGATGGCCTCTTCCTTGGGCTCTGGAATTCATCGGCAGCCGCTCTGCGCTTGGCACTGAGACGAGGACCCAGACTTGACAGTGGCTTCTTTCCACTGCCATCTAGGAGAACACAAACCCGGTAACCACCAATACATCCAACATCTTTGCCAGTGCGCGCACGCGCACACACACACACACACACACACCTATAACATATTGACGTTACAAGCATGATTCATAAAATGGGGGGAGTATTTCTGCATATACGTGGTGCAGCTTCGGTCAGTCCTTGCTGATGAGTGAGTGTGTGTGTGTGTGAGGAAATGACGGCCTGCACCTGATCCAGAGTCTGGTGTGGCGGTCTTGGCTTTGCTGATGAGTGAGTGTGTGTGAGGAAATGACGGCCTGCACCTGAACCAGAGTCTGGTGTGGCGGTCTTGGCTTTGCTGATGAGTGAGTGTGTGTGAGAGGAAATGACGGCCTGCACCTGAACCAGAGTCTGGTGTGGCGGTCTTGGCTTTGCTGATGAGTGAGTGTGTGTGTGAGGAAATGACGGCCTGCACCTGAACCAGAGTCTGGTGTGGCGGTCTTGGCTTTGCTGATGATCGAGGCTGGTGGCGGCACGGTGGGAGTGGTCTGGGCCATGGAGCGAGTGAAACGACGAACCTCCGTGACACTGAGAACCCCCGGGTGGTTCTGCACCATGTTATCCTGCGCAAATTAAAAAACGAGTTTAGGGAATCATTTCACTATGATCATCAATATATTTACATAAGGAACAGACAGAAACAGTAGAGCTAGATATCAACGACTATATATCAGGGTTGGGGGTTCAATTCCATTTCAGGAAGTAAACGAGGAACATCTGAAATAATAATACATAATAATACATGCCATTTAGCAGACGCTTTTATCCAAAGCGACTTACAGTCATGTGTGCATACATTCTACGTATGGGTGGTCCCGGGGATCGAACCCACTACCCTGGCGTTACAAGCGCCATGCTCTACCAACTGAGCCACAGAAGGACCATGAAATGACCCCCAAACCCTGATACGAATGTATATTTGTATCATCCAGGTACAGTGGGGATGTGTCCTACCTCAGGAGAAGTCTCAGGTGCTGGGCTGTCGGTCTTAGTCTTTGCAGGCTCCTCTGACAACTCCCTGTCATACACAACAGCGTATCAGACGCATAATAACCTCGGGTGTATTCATTCGTCGGCACACCGTAACAAAAAAACGTTTCACAAGCATTGTAAAACTTTAAAAAACACTGGGAAGTACGGTAACAGGTGAAATGAAGGACATCTACTTTATCTCTTAACATACTGCACAAGTTGACTGCAGGTATTTCCTTGGAAAGTAGCGATCAATATTCTCACACACACACACACACACACAGCTCAACAAAATAAAGGGAACACTTAAACAACACAATGTAACTCCAAGTCAATCACACTTCTGTGAAATCAAACTGTCCACTTAGGAAGCACCACTGATTGACAATACATTTCACATGCTGTTGTGTAAATGGAATAGACAACAGGTGGAAATTATAGGCAATTAGCAAGACACCCCCAATAAAGGAGTTGGTTCTGCAGGTGGTGACCACAGACCACTTCTCAGTTCCTATGCTTCCTGGCTGATGTTTTGGTCACTTTTGAATGCTGGCGGTGCTTTCACTCTAGTGGTAGCATGAGACGGAGTCTACAACCCACACAAGTGGCTCAGGTAGTGCAGCTCATCCAGGATGGCACATCAATGCGAGCTGTGGCAAGAAGGTTTGCTGTGTCTGTCAGTGTAGTGTCCAGAGCATGGAGGCGCTACCAGGAGACAGGCCAGTACATCAGGAGATGTGGAGGAGGCCGTAGGAGGGCCAGCAGCAGGACCGCTACCTCCGCCTTTGTGCAAGGAGGAGCACTGCCAGAGCCCTGCAAAATGACCTCCAGCAGGCCACAAATGTGCATGTGTCTGCTCAAACGGTCAGAAACAGACTCCATGAGGGTGGTATGAGGGCCCGACGTCCACAGGTGGGGGTTGTGCTTACAGCCCAACACCGTGCAGGACGTTTGGCATTTGCCAGAGAACACCAAGATTGGCAAATTCGCCACTGGCGCCCTGTGCTCTCCACAGATGAAAGCAGGTTCACACTGAGCACATGTGACAGACGTGACAGAGTCTGGAGACGCCGTGGAGAATGTTCTGCTGCCTGCAACATCCTCCAGCATGACCGGTTTGGCGGTGGGTCAGTCATGGTGTGGTGTGGCATTTCTTTGGGGGGCCGCACAGCCCTCCATGTGCTCGCCAGAGGTAGCCTGACTGCCATTAGGTACCGAGATGAGATCCCCAGACCCCTTGTGAGACCACATGCTGGTGTGGTTGGCCCTGGGTTCCTCCTAATGCAAGACAATGCTAGACCTCATGTGGCTGGAGTGTGTCAGCAGACTGTCCAGGAGTTGGCGGATGCTTTAGTCCAGGTCTGGGAGGAGATCCCTCAGGAGACCACCCGCCACCTCATCAGGAGCATGCCCAGGCGTTGTAGGGAGGTCATACAGGCACGTGGAGGACACACACACTACTGAGCCTCATTTGGACTTGTTTTAAGGACATCAAAGTTGGATCAGCCTAGTAGTGTGATTTTCCACTAATTTTGAGTGTGACTCCAAATCCAGACCTCCATGGGTTGATAAATTTGATTTCCATTGACAATTTGTGTGATTTTGTTGTCAGCACATTCAACTATATAAAGAAAAAAGTATTTAATAAGAATATTTAATTCAGATCTAGGATGTGTTATTTTAGTGTTCCCTTTATTTTTTTGAGCATACATACATACATACATACATACATAAAACCATCTCATGGCTAAATATCCAAATATCCCGGTATACTGCAGAAGCATCATTCACAACAGACGTGTTTAAAGACAAGACAATGGTTGATTAAAACACACACTAAAATAGGGCTAATAAATGTGATCACTCACCCGTCAGTCTGCACCTGGACCTCATGTCCATCAGGTTCCATCCACACATCTTCTACAGCGGACAGACAGACAACACAATGCTATCATTCATTAGCACAGTATATATCATTACATTGTCACGGTGTAATATGGACAGATAAATACATTTTAAAAAATTTAAGAGGCACGCTCAACTCAGACTGAGCTCTGAAGCAGTAATCTGACTGGTATGAAAACAAATGCTGGCAGCACACCAACCCATAGCCCTCACATCCAGTGGATGCTGGCTGCACGCCAACCCATATCGCTCACATCCAGTGGATGCTGGCTGCACACCAACCCATATCGCTCACATCCAGTGGATGCTGGCTGCACGCCAACCCATAACCCTCACATCCAGTGGATGCTGGCTGCACGCCAACCCATATCGCTCACATCCAGTGGATGCTGGCAGCACACCAAACCATATCGCTCTCATCCAGTGGATGCTGGCAGCACACCAACCCATATCGCTCTCATCCAGTGGATGCTGGCTGCACACCAACCCATATCGCTCACATCCAGTGGATGCTGGCAGCACACCAACCCATCGCCCTCACATCCAGTGGATGCTGGCTGCACACCAACCCATATCGCTCACATCCAGTGGATGCTGGCTGCACACCAACCCATATCGCTCACATCCAGTGGATGCTGGCTGCACGCCAACCCATATCGCTCACATCCAGTGGATGCTGGCTGCACACCAACCCATATCGCTCACATCCAGTGGATGCTGGCTGCACACCAACCCATAGCCCTCACATCCAGTGGATGCTGGCTGCACACCAACCCATAGCCCTCACATCCAGTGGATGCTGGCTGCACACCAACCCATAGCGCTCACATCCAGTGGAGGTTGGGTGGATGCGGCAGCAACCAACCCATATCGCCTAGTGGATGCTGGAGCGTTGGACTATCGCTCACATCCGGGATGCTGGCTGCAGGTTGCACATCCAGTGGAACCCCAACCCATATCGAGTGGATGCTGACACCAGGTGGACAAAACCCATAGCCCTCTGTGGATGCTGGCTGCACACCTCTGCTCACATCCAGTGGATGCTGGCTGCACTGCTATCCAGTGGATGCTGGCTGCAACCCACCCATATTCCCAGTGGATGCTGGCTGCACACCAACCCATCACATCCAGTGAAAATAAGTAGATGCTGGCTGCTTAACTGATGCTGGCTTGCCAAGGATTAAATAAAGTGGATGCTGGCTGCAAAAATCCCTCAATAATATAAAAATAAATATCCCTCAATCCAGTGGAGGTTGCGGCAGCGTAGCCTAGGGGAGGACCCGGAAGGTTGCTCAAACCCCGATGACAATGGTCTTCTGTCCCTGAACTGCTAGTTAACCCACTATTCCCAGGCCATCAAAAATAAGGAACTGACTTGCCAAGTCAAAAAATAATATAAAAATAAAAAAAAGGTTGCCGAGGGGAGGACCGGCTCACGATCAATGGCTGGAACGGAGTCAATGGAACGGAGTCATTGGAACGGAGTCAATGGAATGAGTCAATGGAATGAGTCAATGGAATGAGTCAATGGAACGAGTCAATGGAACGGAGTCATTGGAATGGCGTCCAACATCAAAAGACGTGACACCACCACTCCATTGACTCCATTCCAGGAATTCGTACGAGCCGTCCTCCCCTCAGCAGCCTCCACTGCTCACATCAAACTCCAGTCAAGGTATAAATGGCAAAATGTCAGGCGATATCTCGTCCCTCACCCTGCCCGCTGACGTTACTGCTGCAGGTGGAGCTGCCCAGCCGAGCCGCCTTCTTCTTCTTCTTCAGGAAGGATCTCCTGGAGGCTCTGCGGACAGACTCCTGGGTCATGCTGTGTCTCAGCCCTGCCAGGGAGCGCCGCACGGTCAGGGAGTGTCTCATGGAGCTCCGCCCGGGACCCGGGGGCGTGGCGCCGGCAGCGATGGCTATCTTTGTGGCGGTGCGGCTTGGAGAGCGGTCTGGGTTGGGGTTCACCTGGAGATCTGCAGAACGCCGCTCTGAGGCCAAGATCTTGACTATGGCTTCAGCTATGTGACTGTGAGCCCGAGGGGGTGTTAGACAGTGGGGCTGGGAGGCGACAGAGCTGAACGACTCCCTCTTACTCTCAGCTTCCTCTGGCTGCATCCTCTCCTCCTGGATGTGTTTGCTCGGAGCCTCATACTCCATCTCCTCCGGCTGAGAGTTGGTCGGAGGAGTTCCTTTGCGGGTGCTGCATACGGGTGACGCCGCCTCAGGCTGGGTCGTCCGTTTGGCTCTGCGGGAACGAGGGGGCTTGACCATCTCTTCCAGCGTGACCGGAGATCCTCCGTCATCCTCTGCTATCAGGTTCAGAGAGGTGGACACGGAGGAGCGACGCAGGTTGCTGCGTTTGCCCTTTGAGAAGCTGCAGGGATGACAAAGACGGCATTATAGCAGATCTCAGAGCAGGCATTATAGCAGACAGGGGGCATTATAGCAAACGTCAGAGCGGGGCATTATAGCAGACGGGAGGGGGGGCATTATAGCAGATCTCAGAGCAGGCATTATAGCAGACGTCAGAGCAGGCATTATAGCAGACATCATTGGTATTCACAAAGATACAAACCCACGAGGGTGCTTAAAAGATGAACGAGGACAGATTAATTAGAGTTTGTTTCGAGTCGTCTCCCATTTTATTTGTGAGTTACAGTTCCCTTTTTAGTTGTGGATTAGTCGTCAGGATCAGAGAAACACAATATTGTTATTGACTTCGGATCAACATTCTGTCAAAGAACAAGCTAAAAAGATGCATGTCAGTTAAAATAGCAACTTAGCGTTCATCATAGAGAACAAACCAAATACGTGTTTCAACCTGTCCTCAAATTAATACTGTGGGTTCACCGTTGGTTTTGGTATTTAAACCTGCGTGTCATTGAACGTGTCTGGTGGGGTAAAATTATAACGTGCACGATGAAGAGCACACGTGGGATCGGTCTAGTCAGGGCGTTAAACTCGGTTTATTGTGAAATTCCTGGCACAAGCTCTTGGTGAATGAAGGTGATTCTGATTCCTGTACTAAATGTACAGTGTCACACGATGACTGACCGGATGAAAAGGCTGCTCTGTCTGAGACATAGGAACCTGCTGTAGTAGAATAAACTAACAGAATAACCTACCGCCTCTTGGTGCGGTTCTCATTCTGACCGGATAGACGCTTCCTACGGTTGCTCTTCTTCTGTGATGGAGTCTTCGGCATCAGTTCTGGCTCCGCACTGAAGTCACTGAGACAGGAAAGGGAAAAAAATGTGAAACTCTGGAGAATAATGTTTGTTGTTGTGAATATACAAAACATTAAGAACACCTGCTCTTTCCATGACAGACTGACCAGGTGAAAGCTTGGATCCCTTATTGATGTCACTTGTTAAATCCACTTCAATCAGTGTAGATGAAGAAGGAGACAGGTTAATTAAATGATTTTTGTTAAGCCTAGAGACAATTGAGACAGTAAATTGTGTGTGTGTGCCATTCAGAGGGTGAATGGGGCAAGACAAAAGATTGAAGTGCTGTGGTATGGTAGTAGGTGCCATGCGCACCGGTTTGTGATCAAGAACTGCAGCGCTGCTGGGTTTTCCCCACACTCATTTTGAGCAAAATCATGCCAATAAAACTAAAAAGGTTTGGTCGACCGCTAGTTTTTTAGTGTATTTTTTCCATATAAAACACATACTATGTATTTGAATCCAATCAACTATATGTACCGTGTTTGTATAACTATATGTACCGTGTTTGTATAACTATATGTACCGTGTTTGTATAATGCTTTAAGGGCACCGTTTGAAAAAAATAATTACGACACAAATAACTAGAAGGAGTCCGCCCGCAATAGATTTGATTCTGATGGGGTCGTTTTTTCCCTGTACACTTCAGTCCTCCTACCTTGAAAACATGCGGTTGGCTTCCTGCTGGATCTCCTCGAGCCACACCATGTGGACATTTTCTATTTCGTTGGCGAACTCCTGAATCTTCCCATTAAACATCTGCATCAGGGTATGCGTCGACGACAGTACAGAGGTCATGGTTGCGACCTGGTGAAAATAAAAGGAGAAAACAATCAATTGTTTTCAAACGTTTGATGGGAAGGTGAAACCTCCCACACAACTCTAACGCTCGAACTAAAATCGGCAAGCAGTTACATTTCAACAAGGAAGGGCAAAACAATTCAGAACAAAAATATTGTACAAGTCGAGACATCTGACACAAAGACACATGCAGCGGGGCGAAGTGACACGACAACCATTCCAGACAATCCAATACAATAACTCAAACATTACCCACAACAAAAAAAACGTTACATTTAACCAAATGTTCATTGACACCTTGATTGCAGTAACACAACGGCTTACTAGTTAGCGAACTGTAACTAGCTACCATTTTTGAATTTTCGAGCTAAACCCGCGCATTTCCGCAAACTCAAGTGTCGTTGGACTGAGGCTTGTTACAGTAGCTAACTACTTATTAACGTAACCAGGACAACTTTTGTTAGCAGCTAGCAACATATATATATATATCCTGTAATAATATGCAAAGTAAAATCAGATCATGTTGAAGAAACAAAGATAGTCAGTGTTGTCTTAGCGAGTTGTTTTTGATGAGATTTTTAAAAGTCAACGTGAAAAGATGGCTAATGAAGCTAGCTAACGATAGCCAAATAGAATTCCCATACCATAAAATTCCTCCAGTTTTCGAGAAAAAATAAAAATCCGTTTCGCTTCAATAGCAAATGACTTCAACAATCTTAATAAACAAAAAATATATATATTAAATGGTAAAATACGCCATGTATTTCTCTGCACAACCACAACAAAGTAACGTTAGTCCTACTTGACTTCAACACCCGCTGAAAACCGTTTAAAATGTTCCAAACTGTCTTAGCAAATCAGAAACGGGTTTGCGAATGACGTGCCCAAATCAGCTCCTCCCACTGACCAATCACATTTAAAGAGGAAGTGTCTAGGGGGCGGAATCGCTGATTCTTTTCACGATTCAAACCATCCAATCGTAGGAGAGGGTTTTTGTTTCTTCTTCCGGATAGTGCTATTTAGCGTTAAACCTCGGAAATAAAGTCTGAGGTTAACACAGGGGTAATAGGAGCTGTTAAATACCGTTTGTTCTACGATGTAATAGCAGTCAGTTGACAATGTCTTTATGGATTATAAAGCCTGTACGTGCTTTATATGTATTTTTTTTTTAAATGTATTACATAATTTCTTTAAAATTAAAATTAACTAAATGTGACGTTAGCTGATTGAGAGTATATCATAGAACAAAACGTATATCTCCTACACCTGTGTTTACCAAATACCTTCAACGTTTATCCAAAAAACGCCATTCATTTTCTCCATAGGGATTTACTACGTGTGACAATTTTAGTACTCATCACTGCATTCTCATCCAGAAAGTTGCTTGGACCTCAACGATGTCATGTAGGTTGATACATTGCTATGTTTTAATTTATAAAAAGTCATTTTACAAAAAAAATCCCACTGTACCTAACATTACTTGACATCAGAGTTACCGCACCCTGTCTCAAGGATAGCTAACGTAACTCTGGAAATTCCTTTGGGCTCTACTGAGTTAAGTAAATCAGTTTTTCGTTTTTTTTTGGCACCTTATTTGTGGAAGCGTGATGCTTTGCGTGATGCTTTGGTGCCGCTCGGCCAATTCAGAAAGATGGTTGAGGACCTTATTACTGATGAATGTGTTTGTTCTGGTGCCGCTCGGCCAATTCAGAAAGATGGTTGAGGACCTTATTACTGATGAATGTGTTTGTATTTTATGACCGTGTTTTTCTTTCTGCTTGCATTTTGAATTTATATTTTGACGTGTGTATTTTCTGTTATTCAGGGCATCTGTAAAAGAGACCTTGTTCTCAGTATGAATCTTTAATAAAAATATAATAATGAAAACATACCCTTGTAAAACTGACCATCCTACCGATCCTCGACTTTGGCGATGTCATTTACAAAATAGCCTCCAATACCCTACTCAGCAAATTGAATGCAGTCTATCACAGTGCAATCCATTTTGTCACCAAAGCCCCATATACTACCCACCATTGCGACCTGTACGCCCTAGTTGGCTGGCCCTCGCTTCATACTCGTCGCCAAACCCACTGGCTCCATGTCATCTACAAGACCCTGCTAGGTAAAGTCCCCCCTTATCTCAGCTCGCTGGTCACCATAGCATCTCCCACCTGTAGCACACGCTCCAGCAGGTATATCTCTCTGGTCACCCCCAAAACCAATTCTTTCTTTGGCCGCCTCTCCTTCCAGTTCTCTGCTTCCAATGACTGGAACAAACTACAAAAATCTCTGAAACTGGAAACACATATAAACAAGAGCCGTACATAGCCCACCTATAATTTAGCCCAAACAACTACCTCTTTCCCTACTGTATTTATTTATTTTGCTCCTTTGCATCCCATTATTTTGATTTCTACTTTGCACATTCTTAATAATAATAATAATATATGCCATTTAGCAGACGCTTTTATCCAAAGCGACTTACAGTCATGTGTGCATACATTCTACGTATGGGTGGTCCCGGGAATCGAACCCACTACCCTGCAAATCTACCATTCCAGTGATTTACTTACTATATTGTATTTACCTTGCCACCATGGCCTTTTTTTTGCCTTTACCTCTCTTATCTCACCTCATTTGCTCACATCGTATATAGACTTGTTTCTACTGTATTATTGACTGTATGTTTGTTTTACTCCATGTGTAACTCTGTGTCGTTGTATCTGTCGAACTGCTTTGCTTTATCTTGGCCAGATCGCAATTGTAAATGAGAACTTGTTCTCAACTGGCCTACCTGGTTAAATAAAGGTTAAATACAAAATGAATCCTTGATAAAAATATAATAATGAAGGTTAAATATATATACGTTGTCCAACGACCCAACAAAAGGACGCCATTACTATTTCTCTCTATTGGCGTCTTTTTGTCTGCACTAACTCCGCCGTAAAGCACATAAAGGCTCCGAATTTCAAAGGTCATGTTAACGGACATATACTATATTATATAACTAAACGTATAAGATCTCATAAGCCTGTGTTAACCTCAGGCCTTATTTTCGGCGTTTATCCCCAAAACCTGATTTTTTTTGTGTGAGGAATTTTCATTGTTGGACATAAAAAAACAAGTAAATCAGCTCTAAGTGATTTTAATTTAAGACATCTGTTGCCAAGTATTCCCACGCACAATAGAGAGACGCGATGTGGTCGCAGACAAACATAAGTTTCAAATGTTTTAGTTAAACATCTTTAGGCTTCTTGCAGTCAATTTGTAGTCTACAAATTATGGCCCTTGACCATCAACTCAATAAAAAAAAATCCTTCCCCAGCTGAATCGAGTTGATGATCCCTGCACTATAGTAAACTGTAGGCTATATCTAAAAAATGTTTTGATGTTATTCATATAACAGCCAGTCTAATATTATTAAAGTCTAAGCATGTTTAGAGATTAAGGCTCAGGAAAATATCTTTATCACAGTTGAAGAAAACAAAATCTCCTTTTACAAGCCATGCAACAAAAATGGTGGAAAATGCATCTGTTTTTGTTTGAGGTCTGCTAAGATAAAGACCCAACACGTAGGTGGGTTGAAATACTAGGTATGTATGGTCAAAATCATTGCAATACACAGTATCTTCTTTCATTTTCCAATGAGTTCATGCTGCAAGATGTTTTAATGAAAAATATCACACTAAATACAGTACATTTACTGAGATGTGAATGACAAATCAAGTCACACTAAATACAGTACATTTACTGAGATGTGAATGACAAATCAAGTCACACTAAATACAGTACATTTACTGAGATGTGAATGACAAATGAAGTCACACTAAATACAGTACATTTACTGAGATGTGAATGACAAATCAAGTCACACTAAATACAGTACATTTACTGAGATGTGAATGACAAATCAAGTCACACTAAATACAGTACATTTACTGAGATGTGAATGACAAATCAAGTCACACTAAATACAGTACATTTACTGAGATGTGAATGACAAATCAAGTCACACTAAATACATGGTTTAAGCACAATAGATGAAATCCTTCTTAAACACAAAATCATTTCCAGTGCATGAATAAACCAGGAATAACAATGAGCCCCAAATGGCAGTCTATTGTGCGTTACTTTGGGCTATGGGCCCTGCGATAGGCTTAGCGTCCTTTCCAGGGGGTGGAGTTGTACATCAAGCTGCCTCACGGGGGCGGAGTTGTACATCAAGCTGCCTCACGGGGGCGGAGTTGTACATCAAGCTGCCTCACGGGGGTGGAGTTGTACATCAAGCTGCCTCACGGGGGCGGAGTTGTACATCAAGCTGCCTCACGGGGGCGGAGTTGTACATCAAGCTGCCTCACGCTACAGAAACAGGAGACAGGCTCCTGCCCTATGGGACATTCTGGTTCAGACAAAGCTACTTACTTTATAAAGGGAATAGGATGCCATTTGGGACTCACCCAGTGACATATAGGTTCAGGGCCTTCAGGAAGTATTCACACCCCTTGACCTTTCCCACATTTTGTTGTGTTACACCCTGGATTTAAAATGAAATAAATTGAGATTTTGTGTCACTGATCTACACACAATCCTCCGTAATGGCAAAGTGGAATTATGTTACCAGGGAGGTTTTCCAATGGTTCGCAAAGAAGGGCACCTATTGGTAGATGGGTAGAAAAAGAAGAAGCAGACACTGAATATCCCTTTGAGCATAGTGACGTTATTAATTACACTTTGGATGGTGTATCTATACACCCAGTCACTACAGATACAGGCGCCCTTCCTAACTCAGTTGCTGGAGAGGAAGGAAACCTCTAAGGGATTTCATCATGAGGCCAATGGTGAATTTAAAACAGTTACAGAGTTTAATGGCTGTTATAGGACAAAACTGAGAATGGATCAACAACTTTGTAGTTACTCCACAATACTAACATAAATGACAGAATGAAAAGAAGGAAACCTGTACAGAATAAACATTTTCCAAAACATGCATCCTGTTGGCAAACAAGGCAATAAAGCAATACTGCAAAAACAAATGTGGCACAGAAATTATGTTCGGGGCAAATCCAACACAACACTGAGTACCACTCTTCATATTTTCAAGCATGGTGGTGGCTGCATCATGTTATGGATATGCTTGTCATCGGCAAGGACTAGGGAGTTTTTCAGGATAAAAAGAAACGTAATAGAGCAAAGCCCCCGGCAAAATCCTAGAGGAAAACTTGGTTCAGTCTGCAAATATACACTGGAGTTGCTTATCAAGAGCACATTGAATGTTACCGAGTGGCCTAGTTACAGTTTTGACTTACTTGAAAATCTATGGCAAGACTTAAATGGCATTTTAGCAATGATTAACAACTAAATTGACAACGCATGAAGAATTTTTGGAAGTATAATGGAAAAATATTGTACAATCCAGACGTGTAAAGCTTTACCAATTTACCCAGAAAGACTCACTGCTTTAATTGCTGCCAAAGGTTATTGTAACGTGTTGACTCAGGATGTTGAATACTTATCTAGTCAAGATACATTAGTGTTTAATTTTCCATAAATTTATTTGAGTATTTTGTATAGATCGTTTACAACAACAAAAAAGGCAATTCAATCCCACTTTGTAACACAACAAAATGTGGTAAAAGTCAGGGGGGTGTGAATACTGTCTGAAGGTACTGTACTGTATAATTAGAAGGTACTGTACTGTATAATTAGAAGGTACTGTAGATAAAGGTACTGTACTGTAGATAGAAGATACTGTGGATAGAAGGCACTGTACTGTAATTAGAAGGTACTGTAGATAGAAGGTACTGTACTGTAATTAGAAGGCACTGTACTGTAGATAGAAGGTACTGTGTATAGAAGGTACTGTAGATAGAAGGTACTTTACTGTAGAAAGGTACAGTAGATAGAAGGTACTGTGGATAGAAGGTACTGTGGATAGAAGGTACTGTACTGTAATTAGAAGGTACTGTAGATAGAATGTACTGTACAGTAGATAGAAGGTGCTGTCCTGTAGAAAGGTACTGTGGATAGAAGGTACTGTACTGTAGATGGAAGGTACTGTAGATGGAAGGTACTGTAGATGGAAGGTACAGTAGATGGAAGGTACTGTACTGTAAAAAGGTACAGTAGATGGAAGGTACTGTATATAGAAGGTACAGTAGATGGAAGGTACAGTAGATGGAAGGTACAGTAGATGGAAGGTACTGTAGATGGAAGGTACTGTAGATGGAAGGTACTGTAGATAGAAGGTACTGTGGATAGAAGGTACTGTACTGTAGATGGAAGGTACTATAGAAGGTACTGTACTGTAGATGGAAGGTACTGTAGATGGAAGGTACAGTAGATGGAAGGTACTGTACTGTAAAAAGGTACAGTAGATGGAAGGTACTGTATATAGAAGGTACAGTAGATGGAAGGTACTGTATATAGAAGGTACAGTAGATGGAAGGTACTGTATATAGAAGGTACAGTAGATGGAAGGTACTGTATATAGAAGGTACAGTAGATGGAAGGTACTGTAGATGGAAGGTACAGTAGATGGAAGGTACTGTAGATGGAAGGTACTGTATATAGAAGGTACTGTAGATGGAAGGTACTGTAGATGGAAGGTACAGTAGATGGAAGGTACAGTAGATGGAAGGTACAGTAGATGGAAGGTACTGTAGATGGAAGGTACTGTAGATGGAAGGTACTGTATATAGAAGGTACTGTAGATGGAAGGTACTGTAGATGGAAGGTACTGTATATAGAAGGTACTGTAGATGGAAGGTACTGTAGATGGAAGGTACTAGATGGAAGGTACTGTAGATGGAAGGTACAGTAGATAGAAGGTACTGTACTGTAAAAAGGTATAGATGGAAGGTACTGTATATAGAAGGTACAGTAGATGGAAGGTACAGTAGATGGAAGGTACTGATGGAAGGTACAGTAGAAGGTACTGTACTGTAAAAAGGTACAGTAGATGGAAGGTACTGTATATAGAAGGTAGGAAGGTACAGTAGATGGAAGGTACTAGATGGATACTGTAATAGAAGTACTGTATATGGAAGGTACAGTAGATGGAAGGTACTGTAGATGGAAGGTACAGTAGATAGAAGGTACTGTACTGTAAAAAGGTACAGTAGATGGAAGGTACTGTATATAGAAGGTACTGTATATGGAAGGTACAGTAGATGGAAGGTACTGTAGATGGAAGGTACAGTAGATAGAAGGTACTGGTACAGTAGATGGAAGGTACTGTAGATAGAAGGTACTGTATATGGAAGGTACTGTATATGTACAGTAGATGGAAGGTACTGTATATAGAAGGTACTGTATATGGAAGGTACTGTATATGGAAGGTACAGTAGATGGAAGGTACAGTAGATGGAAGGTACTGTAGATGGAAGGTACTGTAGATGGAAGGTACTGTAGATGGAAGGTACTGTAGATGGAAGGTACTGTAGATGGAAGGTAGTATATAGAAGGTACTGTATATAGAAGGTAGTATGGAAGGTACAGTAGATGGAAGGTACAATAGATGGAAGGTACAGTAGATGGAAGGTACTGTAGATGGAAGGTACAGTAGATGGAAGGTACTGTAGATGGAAGGTACTGTATATAGAAGGTACTGAGATGGAAGGTACTGTAGATGGAAGGTAGAGATGGAAGGTACTGTAGATGGAAGGTACAGTAGATGGAAGGTACAGTAGATGGAAGGTACAGTAGATGGAAGGTACTGTAAGGTACAGTAGATGGAAGGTACAGTAGATAGATGGATGGAGGTACTGTAGATGGAAGGTACTGTATATAGAAGGTACTGATGGAAGGTACAGTAGATAGAAGGTACTGTACTGTAAAAGGTACAGTAGATGGAAGGTACTGATGGGTACTGTATATGGTACAGTAGATGGAAGGTACAGTAGATGGAAGGTACTGTATATAGAAGGTACTGTATATGGAAGGTACAGTAGATGGAAGGTACTGTAGTAAGGTATAGATAGAAGGTACTGTACTGTAAAAAGGTACAGTAGATGGAAGGTACTGTAGATGTAGATGGAAGGTACTGTAGATGGAAGGTACAGTAGATGGAAGGTACAGTAGATGGAAGGTACTGTATATAGAAGGTACTGTAGTAGATGGAAGGTACTGTATATAGAAGGTACTGTATATGGAAGGTACTGTAGATGGAAGGTACAGTAGATGGAAGGTACTGTAGATGGAAGGTACTGTAGATGGAAGGTACTGTAGATGGAAGGTACTGTAGATGGAAGGTACTGTAGATGGAAGGTACTGTAGATGGAAGGTACTGTATATAGAAGGTACTGTAGTAGTAGATGGAAGGTACAGTAGATGGAAGGTACAATAGATGGAAGGTACAGTAGATGGAAGGTACTGTAGATGGAAGGTACTGTAGATGGAAGGTACTGTATATAGAAGGTACTGTAGATGGAAGGTACTGTAGATGGAAGGTACTGTAGATGGAAGGTACAGTAGATGGAAGGTACAGTAGATGGAAGGTACTGTAGATGGAAGGTACAGTAGATGGAAGGTACTGTAGATGGAAGGTACAGTAGATGGAAGGTACAGTAGATGGAAGGTACTGTAGATGGAAGGTACTGTAGATGGAAGGTACTGTATATAGAAGGTACTGTAGATGGAAGGTACTGTAGATAGAAGGTACTGTACATGGAAGGTACAGTAGATGGAAGGTACTGTATATAGAAGGTACTGTATATGGAAGGTACAGTAGATGGAAGGTACAGTAGATGGAAGGTACTGTACTGTAAAAAGGTACAGTAGATGGAAGGTACTGTATATAGAAGGTACTGTATATGGAAGGTACAGTAGATGGAAGGTACAGTAGATGGAAGGTACAGTAGATGGAAGGTACAGTAGATGGAAGGTACAGTAGATGGAAGGTACAGTAGATGGAAGGTACTGTAGATGGAAGGTACTGTAGATGGAAGGTACTGTAGATGGAAGGTACTGTAGATGGAAGGTACTGTATATGGAAGGTACTGTAGATGGAAGGTACTGTATATAGAAGGTACTGTAGATGGAAGGTACAGTAGATGGAAGGTACAATAGATGGAAGGTACAGTAGATGGAAGGTACTGTATATAGAAGGTACTGTATATAGAAGGTACTGTAGATGGAAGGTACTGTAGATGGAAGGTACTGTAGATGGAAGGTACTGTAGATGGAAGGCACTGTAGATGGAAGGTACTGTAGATGGAAGGTACAATAGATGTACAGTAGATGGAAGGTACTGTAGATGGAAGGTACTGTAGATGGAAGGTACTGTATATAGAAGGTAGATGGAAGGTACAGTAGATGGAAGGTACAGTAGATGGAAGGTACTGTAGATACAGTAGATGAAGGTACTGTAGATGGAAGTAGATAGAAGGTACTGTGTTGTAAAAAGGTACAGTAGATGGAAGGTACTGTATATAGAAGGTACTGGAAGGTACAGTAGATGGAAGGTACTGTAGATGGAAGGTACTGTAGATGGAAGGTACTGTAGATGGAAGGCACTGTAGATGGAAGGTACTGTAGATGGAAGGTACAGTAGATGGAAGGTACAATAGATGGAAGGTACAGTAGATGGAAGGTACTGTATATAGAAGGTACTGTATATAGAAGGTACTGTAGATGGAAGGTACTGTAGATGGAAGGTACTGTAGATGGAAGGTACTGTAGATGGAAGGTACTGTAGATGGAAGGTACTGTAGATGGAAGGTACAGTAGATGGAAGGTACAGTAGATGGAAGGTACTGTAGATGGAAGGTACTGTAGATGGAAGGTACTGTAGATGGAAGGTACTGTAGATGGAAGGCACTGTAGATGGAAGGTACTGTAGATGGAAGGTACTGTAGATGGAAGGTACTGTAGATGGAAGGTACTGTAGATGGAAGGTACAGTAGATGGAAGGTACAGTAGATGGAAGGTACTGTAGATGGAAGGTACTGTAGATGGAAGGTACTGTAGATGGAAGGTACTGTAGATGGAAGGTACTGTAGATGGAAGGTACTGTAGATGGAAGGTACTGTAGATGGAAGGTACTGTAGATGGAAGGTACTGTAGATGGAAGGTACTGTAGATGGAAGGTACAGTAGATGGAAGGTACTGTAGATGGAAGGTACTGTAGATGGAAGGTACTGTAGATGGAAGGTACTGTAGATGGAAAGTACTGTAGGTAGAAGGCACTGTGGGTAGAAGGCACTGTGGGTAGAAGGCACTGTGGGTAGAAGGCACTGTGGGTAGAAGGCACTGTGGGTAGAAGGCATTGTGGGTAGAAGGCACTGTGGGTAGAAGGCACTGTGGGTAGAAGGCGATGGGGTTTGACAGGGATGGTCCTCACATGGGCCAGCAGGATAAGGCACCATCCACTTTGCAGATCATTCCAGACTCCCGTGGGAAAGTCACTGGTTTTCCTGAGGAAACAAATAAACATAATGACCTTTATTTATTATATCAAATATATTTATATTAACCAGGTGTCATAACCTGCCATAAATTAACGCAATATAAACTCAGCAAAAAAAAAAAACGTTCTCTCATTGTCAACTTCGTTTATTTTCAGCAAACTTAACGTGTAAATATTTGTATGAACATAAGATTCAACAACTGAGACATCAACTGAACAAGTTCCACAGACATGTGACTAACAAAAATGTAATAATGTGTCCCTGAACAAATGAGGGGGTCAAAATCAAAAGTAACAGTCAGTATCTGGTGTGGCCACCAGCTGCATTAAGTACTGCAGTGCATCTCCTCCTCATGGACTGCATCAGATTTGCCAGTTCTTGCTGTGAGATGTTACCCCACTCTTCCACCAAGGCACCTGCAAGTTCCCAGACATTTCTGGGGGATTGGAATGGCCCTAGCCCTCACCCTCCGATCCAACAGGTCCCAGAGGTGCTCAATGGGATTGAGATCCGGGCTCTTCGCTGGCCATGGCAGAACACTGACATTCCTGTCTTGCAGGAAATCACACACAGAACAAGCAGTATGGCTGGTGGCATTGTCATGCTAGAGGCTCAAGTCAGAATGAGCCTGCAGGAAGGGTACCACATGAGGGAGGAGGATCTCTTTCCTGTAACCCACAGCGTTGAGATTAACTGCAATGACAACAAGCTCAGTCCGATGATGCTGTGACACACCGCCCCAGACCATGACGGACCCTCCACCTCCAAATCGATCCCGCTCCAGAGTACAGGCCTCGGTGTAACACTCATTCCTTCCACTATAAACACGAATCCGACCATCACCCCTGGTGAGACAAAACCGCGACTCGTCAGTGAAGAGCACTTTTTGCCAGTCCTGTCTGGTCCAGCGACGGTGGGTTTGTGCCCATAGACGATGTTGTTGCCGGTGATGTCTGGTGAGGACCTGCCTTACAACAGGCCTACAAGCCCTCAGTCCCGCCTCTCTCAGCCTATTGCGGACAGTCTGAGCACTGATGGAGGGATTGTGCGTTCCTGGTATAACTCGGGCAGTAGTTGTTGCCATCCTGTACCTGTCCCGCAGGTATGATGTTCGAATGTACCGATCCTGTACAGGTGTTGTTACACGTGGTCTGCCACTGCGAGGACGATCAGCCGTCTGTCCCGTCTCTCTGTAGCGCTGTCTTAGGCGTCTCACAGTACGGTCATTGCAATTTAATGCCCTGGCCACATCTGCAGTCCTCATGCCTCCTTGCAGCATGCCTAAGGCACGTTCACGCAGGTGAGCAGGGACCCTGGGCATCTTTCTTTTGGTGTTTTTCAGAGTCAGTAGAAAGGCCTCTTTATAGTGTCCTAAGTTTTCATAACTGTGACCTTAATTGCCTACCGTCTGTAAGCTGTTAGTGTCTTAATGACCGTTCCACAGGGGGATGTTCATTAATTGTTTATGGTTCATTGAACAAGCAATGGGAAACGGTGTTTAAACTCTTTACAATGAAGATCTGTGAAGTTATTTGGACTTTTACAAATTATCTTTGAAAGACATTGTCCTGAAAAAGGGACGTTTCTTTTTATGTTTATGTCACAACAGGTCTAAATATATGTGTTATGACATTATGACATGGTTATGACATTATGACATTGTTATGACATTATGACATGGTTATGACATGGTTATGACATGGTTATGACATTATGACATGGTTATGACATTTTGACATGGTTATGACATGGTTATGACATGGTTATGACATTATGACATGGTTATGACATTATGACATGGTTATGACATAGTTATGACATGGTTATGACATTTTGACATGGTTATGACATGGTTATGACATGGTTATGACATTATGACATAGTTATGACATGGTTATGACATTTTGACATGGTTATGACATGATTATGACATTATGACATGATTATGACATGATTATGACATGATTATGACATGATTATGACATTATGACATGATTATGACATGATTGACATTATGACATGGTTATGACATGATTATGACATTATGACATGGTTATGACATGATTATGACATTATGACATGGTTATGACATGATTATGACATTATGACATGGTTATGACATGATTATGACATTATGACATGGTTATGACATGGACATTATGACATGGTTATGACATTTTGACATGGTTATGACATGGTTATGACATGGTTATGACATTATGACATGGTTATGACATGATTATGACATTATGACATGGTTATGACATGATTATGACATTATGACATTATGACATGGTTATGACATGGTTATGACATGGTTATGACATGATTATGACATGGTATGACATGATTATGACATTATGACATGGTTATGACATGATTATGACATTATGACATGGTTATGACATTATGACATGGTTATGACATTATGACATGGTTATGACATATTATAACAGGTTATGACCGTTACATAACGTGTTATAACATATGACATGGTTATGACCGTTGCCGATTTTTCCTCAACCCAAAACAACGAGAAAATCTGAATGTGTGTGTGTGCCTTCATAACAATTATAACTTTACGGTAATATCCACACAGTATTTATAACTTTACTATAATATCCACACAGTATTTATAACTTTACTATAATATCTATACAGTATTTAATTATAACTTTACGATAATATCTATACAGTATTTAATTATAACTTTACTATAATATCTATACAGTATTTAATTATAACTTTACGATAATATCTATACAGTATTTAATTATAACTTTACTATAATATCTATACAGTATTTAATTATAACTTTACGATAATATCTATACAGTATTTAATTATAACTTTACTATAATATCTATACAGTATTTAATTATAACTTTACTATAATATCCACACAGTATTTAATTATAACTTTACTATAATATCCACACAGTATTTAATTATAACTTTACTATAATATCCATACAGTATTTAATTATAACTTTACTATAATATCCATACAGTATTTAATTATAACTTTAGTATAATATCCATACAGTATTTAATTATAACTTTAGTATAATATCCATACAGTATTTAATTATAACTTTACTATAATATCCATACAGTATTTAATTATAACTTTACTATAATATCCACACAGTATTTAATTATAACTTTACTATAATATCCACACAGTATTTCATTATAATTTTACGGTAGTATCCATACAGTATTTATAACTTTACGGTCATATCCATACAGTAATTATAACTTTACTATAATATCCACACAGTATTTATAACTTTACGGTAATATCCACACAGTATTTAATTATAACTTTATGGTAATATTCATACAGTATTTAATTATAACTTTACGGTAATATCCATACAGTATTTACAACTTTACGGTAATATCCATACAGTAATTATAACTTTACTATAATATCCATACAGTATTTATAACTTTACGGTAATATCCACAGTATTTAATTATAACCGTACTATAATATCCATACAGTATTTATAACTTTACGGTAATATCCATACAGTATTTAATTATAACTTTCCTATAATATCCAGACAGTATTTATAACTTTACGGTAATATCCATACAGTATTTAATTATAACTTTCCTATAATATCCATACAGTATTTATAACTTTACGGTAATATCCATACAGTATTTAATTATAACTTTCCTATAATATCCAGACAGTATTTATAACTTTACGGTAATATCCATACAGTATTTAATTATAACTTTCCTATAATATCCAGACAGTATTTATAACTTTACGGTAATATCCATACAGTATTTAATTATAACTTTCCTATAATATCCAGACAGTATTTGAAGGCAGTTTCAGCATTTGTGAGTTGGTAGAGAGTAAAATCAAATGGAATAGAGTTTACCTGGTATAAGAGGGATCTTGGTCCCGGAGTTCTTGAGGACCACCTGCAGAGCGCAGGGTTTGGTATTCCCAGCATGCTTTGCTCCCTCTCTCAGTATGATGTAAACTTCCTGTCCCCTCACCAGCCAGTCCATCTTGTTGCCCAGGTAACTGATCCCCCGGATACACAGCTGAGTGACGTCATCAGGGATGGAAGGGGCGAAGGCCAGACAATTCTTCTGTACTCTGAGAAGGAAAATGAAAACGAGAAGGGTACATACCGCAGATCCCCTCACCGCTCATTGTTGACTTGTGTCCCAACAGTTAAAGACATTCTCTGGTATTGTGGACACTAACACTTTTTTTTAAAAAACTTTGATGACTGATGTGTCAATGTGTAGATCATTCATTCATAATCTATGAGCATAATTACTGTCTAACCTCAATTATTCACAAATTCCCTAGTTGGAAAGCGACTGTTTTCTTGAATCTATGCTGCACGATTTCCCCTACACTTCTCCCCACGTGGGCCAGTCCCCTTAGCAATTGGAGTTCTAGCCAATGAGCTTCAGCCCCTCAGCATTTGTGTGACAGCTAGCAAGAGGCCTGCCCAGCGTTATCCAATGAGGTTGTAGGGCGGGCCCACCGGCTCCATCGACACAGCAGACAGAGAGAGACGACGTACATATATGACGTAGTATGTAATTGTCGTGGGGGCTTTTGGCTTGTGAGCGCTACTGTCAGAACTACTGTCTAAAAAGTATACAAACGTTCCCGGAGAATGTCTTTAAGACAGGAAGTAGGTACATTAATGTAGTGTACGTCTAATGATGCCGCTATATGACAGTTTGGTTTCAAGCCAGGTGATGTGTGGTTATAACGGACCTGAATCCAGTGTAGCCAAACAGAACAGCCTGCAGGAATCCTCCCATACCAGTGAGAAAGTTCACCGCCCCAGAACCATCAGGAGATTCACTCCATACCTGAGAGACATTAATGTGACACATACTGTGTGTGTGAGTATGCGAGAGAGTGAAATAGATATATATATATAGAGAGAGAGAGCAGCACAATTAGACCCAACCAAATCATGAGAAAACAAAAAGATAATTCTTTCCAATGTGTCAAGTAATTAACAAAAAAACAGAGCAAACTAGAATGCTATTTGGCCCTAAACAGAGAGTACACCGTGGCAGAATACCTGACCACTGTGACTGACCCAAACCTAAGGAAAGCTTTGACTATGTACAGACTCAGCGAGCATAGCCTTGCTATTGAGAAAGGCCGCCGTAGGCAGACATGGCTCTCAAGAGAAGACAGGCTATGTGCTCACTTCCCACAAAATGAGGTGGAAACTGAGCTGCACTTCCTAACCTCCTGCCCAATGTATGACCATATTAGAGAGACACATTTCCCCAGATTACACAGATCCACAAAGAATTCAAAAACAAATCCAATTTTGAAAAACTCCCATATCTACTGGGTGCAATTCCACAGTGTGACGTCACAGCAGCAAGATTTGTGACCTGTTGCCACGAGAAAAGGGCAACCAGATGCTTATTTATTTTATCTTGTGTCCTTTAACCATTTGTACATTGTTAAAACACTATATATATATATATATATATATATATATATATATATATATATATATATATATATATATATATATATATATATATATATATATATATATATATATATATAATATGACATTTGTAATGGCTTTATTGTTTTGAAACTTCTGTATGTGTAATGTTTACTGTTAATTTGTATTGTTTATTTCACTTTATATATTCACTTTATATATTATCTACCTCACTTGCTTTGGCAATGTTAACACATGTTTCCCATGCCAATAAAGCCCTTGAATTCAATTGAGAGACAGCGAGAGAGAAACAGAGAGAGAGAGAAACACAGAGAGAGAGACACACAGAGAGAGAGACACACAGAGAGAGAGAAACAGAGAGAGAGACACAGAGAGAGACACACACAGAGAGAGAGACACACAGAGAGAGAGACACACAGAGAGAGAGACACACAGAGAGAGAGACACACAGAGAGAGAGAAACAGAGAGAGAGACACAGAGAGAGACACACACAGAGAGACACACACAGAGAGAGAGACAGAGAGAGAAACAGAGAGAGAGACAGAGAGAGAGAGAAACGGACAGAGAGAAACGGACAGAGAGAAACAGACAGAGAGAAACAGACAGAGAGAAACAGACAGAGAGAAACAGAGAGAGAGAAACAGACAGAGAGAAACAGACAGAGAGAAACAGACAGAGAGAAACAGAGAGAGAGAAACAGAGAGAGAGAAACAGAGAGAGAGAAACAGAGAGAGAGAAACAGAGAGAGAGAAACAGAGAGAGAGAAACAGAGAGAGAGAAACAGAGAGAGAGAAACAGAGAGAGAGAAACAGAGAGAGAGAAACAGAGAGAGAGAGAGAGAAACGGAGAGAGGGAGAGAGAGAGACAGAGAGAGAGAGAGAAACAGAGAGAAGTAGAGAGACAGAGCATTTTCCCATTCTGACCTGGAATGGTCCCTGGATATTTTTGAAACACTTCTGGAGTAGATGTCCAGCCTTCTCCACCTCCCCCAGCTCCAGCCAGCCCACTGCAAACATACCCTGGCACCATAGAGACAAACACACTTGACAAATGGGCTTCGACATCCCCAACTAGGTAAAACTCGTCTTTAGTAAAAAATGATTATATATTGTATATGGGATCTAACCCCAGGCTGTAGTGACGCCTTAGACCTCTGCACCACTCAGGAGGCTGGTAAAACCCTTCTACATCCCCAACTGACTGACACCCTCTACACCCCCAACTGACTGACACCCTTCTACACCCCCAACTGACTGACACCCTTCTACACCCCCAACTGACTGACACCCTTCTACACCCCCAACTGACTGACACCCTTCTACACCCCCAACTGACTGACACCCTTCTACACCCCCAACTGACTGACACCCTTCTACACCCCCAACTGACTGACACCCTTCTACACCCCCAACTGACTGACACCCTTCTACACCCCCAACTGAAACCCTTCTACACCCCCAACTGACACCCTTCTTACACCCCCAACTGACACCCTTCTACACCCCCAACTGACACCCTTCTACACCCCCAACTGACACCCTTCTACACCCCCAACTGACTAACACTATTCTACACCCCCCAACTGAGTAACACTCTACCAGTAAGGATTTCAGAACACACACACAACACACACATACTGCATTCATTAGTAGTAGAAAAAAAAGCTTATGTACTGCTTACGAATTGGTTGTGTATGGGTTGTGTATGGGTTGTGTATGGGTTATGTATGGGTTAAATATGGGTTATGTATGGGTTATGTATGGGTTATGAATGGGTTATGTATGGGTTATGAATGGGTTATGTATGGGTTATGAATAGGTTATGTATGGGTTATGAATGGGTTATGTATGGATTATGAATGGGTTATGAATGGGTTATGAATGGGTTATGAATGGGTTGTGTATGGGTTGTGTATGGGTTATGAATGGGTTATGTATGAGTTATGAATGGTTATGTTATTATGAATAGGTTATGTATGGGTTATGAATGGGTTATGTATGGGTTATGTATGGGTTATGTATGGGTTATGTATGGGTTGTGTATGGGTTATGAATGGGTTATGAATAGGTTATGAATGGGTTATGAATAGGTTATGTATGGGTTATGAATGGGTTATGAATGGGTTATGAATGGGTTATGAATGAGTTATGAATGAGTTATGAATGGGTTATGTATGAGTTATGAATGAGTTATGAATGGGTTATGAATGGGTTATGTATGAGTTATGTATGGGTTATGTATGGGTTATTTATGGGTTATGTATGGGTTATGAATGGGTTATGAATGGGTTATGAATGGGTTATGTATGGGTTATGTATGGGTTATATATGGGTTATGAATGGGTTATGAAAGGGTTATGTATGGGTTATGAATGGGTTATGTATGGGTTATGTATGGGTTATGTATGGGTTATGAATGGGTTATGTATGGGTTATGAATGGGTTATGAATGGGTTATGTATGGGTTATGAATGGGTTATGTATGGGTTATGAATGGGTTATGAATGGGTTATGAATGGGTTATGTATGGGTTATGAATGGGTTATGAATGGGTTATGTATGGGTTATGAATGGGTTATGAATGGGTTATGAATGGGTTATGTATGGGTTATGTATGGGTTATGTATGGGTTATGAATGGGTTATGAATGGGTTATGAATGGGTTATGTATGGGTTATGTATGGGTTATGAATGGGTTATGTATGGGTTATTTATGGGTTATGTATGGGTTATTTATGGGTTATGTATGGGTTATGTATTTACATTTACATTTAAGTCATTTAGCAGACGCTCTTATCCAGAGCGACTTACAAATTGGTGCATACACCTTATGACAACCAGTGGAACAGCCACTTGCATCTAAATCTTGTTGGGGGAGAAGGGGGGTGAGAAGGATTACTTACCCTATCCTAGGGTTATGAATGGGTTATGAATGGGTTATGTATGGGTTATGTATGGGTTATGAATGGGTTATGAATGGGTTATGAATGGGTTATGTATGGGTTATGTATGGGTTATGTATGGGTTATGAATGGGTTATGAATGGGTTATGAATGGGTTATGAATGGGTTATGAATGGGTTATGAATGGGTTATGTATGGGTTATGAATGGGTTATGTATGGGTTATGTATGGGTTATGAATGGGTTATGAATGGGTTATGTGTTATAAAGTCCCTTTTGTAGGTAGGTACCTTTCAACAGTACAGTTGATATATTGACCCGTTCTTGGCAGTGTATGGTAATACCAGTATGTGACCTACCCATGTCATAGCTGGACCACCAGGGTCTGTGACAGCCTCGTAGAACTCCAGGTCATTTCTCCTGACCTCAGGGGTCATAGGTAGACCCAGGGGATAGCCTAGCATCACTGTGTCAGCCTGCTTCACGAATTGTCCTGGGAGAAAAAGTCAAAATAAAAATGAAAAATCGGAGACTCAAAGACACTGCATCTGTTACATGTCATCATCTATAACCTTTAAACAGACAACTAAGTGAACGCGTGGGCAGTGGGGGAAACACTCGCCTTTTTTGTAGCCGTCAAATTCAGGATGATATTTCTGCTTCTGATCGAAAGGGATTTTGATCTTGTCTGCTACCTGCTGCCACTCCCGAGGAGCAGGGTACTTCAGCAGGGCAGCCAACTCCACAGCGAACTCCAGACTGGGTAAGAGATGAGAAACAAAGTACTTGATGTTATCATTTACAATGTTTTCCATAGACTTAAAAAAAAGTTTTTTTTTAAAAGGGAGCTTCCGCTTTTTACAGGCAAAAAGCCTGGATGTGGAACGACTTTGGCTTCCACATGAATAAGGTCTATGGAAAATAAGGTGAGATTGGGAAATAGCTGATGGGGGGTTTCCTACGAAGCATGTTTGAGGAAATAGCCACGTAATTGGGACGGCAGGTAGTCTAGCGGTTAATAGCGTTGGGCCAGTAACTGAAAGGTCGCTGGTTCGATTCCGTGAGCTGACTAAGTGAAAAGTATGTTGATGTGCCTTTGAGCAAGGCATTTAACCATAATTGCTCCTGTAAGTCTCTGATCTGTTAAATGTAAACATTACTTTGGCCACTCTACCATAAAGGCCTGCTTGTTGGAGTGCTGCAGAGATGGTTGTCCTTCTGGAAGGTTCTCCCATCTCCACAGAGGAACTCTGGAGCTCTGTCAGAGTGACCATCGAGCTGTTGGTCACCTCCCTGACCAAGGCCCTTCTCCCCCGATTGCTCAGTTTGTCCAGGCGGCCAGCTCTAGGAAGAGTCTTGGTGGTTCCAAACTTCTTCAATTTAAGAATGATGGAGGCCACTGTGTTCTTGGGGACCTTCAATGCTGCAGACATTTTTTGGTACCCTTCCCCAGATCTGTGCCTCAACACAATACTGTCTTGGAGCTCTACGGACAATTCCTTCAATCTCTTGGTTTTTGCTTTGAGATGCGCTATCAACTGTGGGACCTTATATAGACATGCGTTCCTTTCCAAATCATGTCCAATCAATTGAATTTACCACAGGTAGTGTTGGGGTCAATCAAGTTGTAGAAACATCTCAAGGACGATCAATGGAAACTGGATGCACCTGAGCTCAATTTTAAGTCTCATAGCAAAGGGTCTGAATACTTATTTTAAATAAACTATTACCGTTTTGTTTTTATGCGTTTTTTTTTTTTTTACAAAAATGTCTAAAAACCTGTTTTCGCTTTGTCATTGTGGGTTATTGTGTTTAGATTGATGAGGAACTTGTTTTAATTAATCTATTTTAGAATAAGGCTGTAACGTAACAAATTGGGGAATAGGGTAGGTGGTCTGAATATTGTAGCTTCGTATGACACCCCTCTGGTACCTGAACTTGGCCACAGTGTTTGTGTACACCGAGTTGTTGACGTTGTAGTAATACTCATCAGGGGGCATGACACCTGGCAGAAAACAGAGATACTTTGGTAAATGTCTTGCATACTCGTGTTCACTCAAGCAACAGGGTTGCTACGACCAATAAGCTAAATAGCTTACCTAGTGTGCTTGACAACGAAATCAGTTGCAATACATTTGTCATTTAACAGACCGCTCTTATCCAGAGTGGATTCGTTTTAAGATGGCCCCCGGGTGAGATAACTACAGGTGAGACAACTGAATATCACAGTCATAGTAAGTACATTTTAACCTCAAACTAGCTATCATCAAAGTTAGTACTAGCAATAAGCTGACATCAGCTGGCACGACGATTTCTAAACAACATGTTTACTGAGTGTCCCTTTACCTAAGATGTGGTAGTTCTGTTCTTCAGCGCTCCAGGTTACCCTGGAAACCCAGTAATCAGCCACGCCCCAAATCACTCCGCTGCCACGCCCCTCCGTGAACATAGACATGTCCTAGAAGAGAGACAGGTTGCAGGTCTTTAAAGTGTAGGCGATATGGTGGAAGCAGCTTATCCCTTTGCCGACCTGGGAAGCGCTAGGGAGCCGGCTGTGAATGTAGATGACTGGCCTAGATGTGACCATACATAGGTAGAGGTAGTGTCGGGGTCAGGTGTTACCTGTGTGAGGTAGAGGTAGTGTCGGGGTCAGGTGTTACCTGTGTGAGGTAGAGGTAGTGTCGGGGTCAGGTGTTACCTGTGTGAGGTAGAGGTAGTGTTGGGGTCAGGTGTTACCTGTGTGAGGTAGAGGTAGTGTTGGGGTCAGGTGTTACCTGTGTGAGGTAGAGGTAGTGTTGGGGTTAGGTGTTACCCGTGTGAGGTAGTGTTGGGGTTAGGTGTTACCTGTGTGAGGTAGAGGTAGTGTTGGGGTCAGGTGTTACCTGTGTGAGGTAGAGGTAGTGTTGGGGTCAGGTGTTACCTGTGTGAGGTAGAGGTAGTGTTGGGGTTAGGGGTTACCTGTGTGAGGTAGAGGTAGTGTTGGGGTCAGGTGTTACCTGTGTGAGGTAGTGTTGGGGTCTGGTGTTACCTGTGTGAGGTAGAGGTAGTGTTGGGGTTAGGTGTTACCTGTGTAAGGTAGAGGTAGTGTCGGGGTTAGGTGTTACCTGTGTGAGGTAGAGGTAGTGTTGGGGTTAGGTGTTACCTGTGTGAGGTAGAGGTAGTGTTGGGGTTAGGTGTTACCTGTGTGAGGTAGTGTCAGGGTTAGGTGTTACCTGTGTGAGGTAGAGGTAGTGTTGGGGTTAGGTGTTACCTGTGTGAGGTAGAGGTAGTGTTGGGGTTAGGTGTTACCTGTGTGAGGTAGAGGTAGGGTTAGGTGTTACCTGTGTGAGGTAAGGTAGTGTCGGGGTCAGGTGTTACCTGTGTGAGGTAGAGGTAGTGTTGGGGTTAGGTGTTACCTGTGTGAGGTAGAGGTAGTGTTGGGGTCAGGTGTTACCTGTGTGAGGTAGAGGTAGTGTTGGGGTTAGGTGTTACCTGTGTGAGGTAGAGGTAGTGTCGGGGTCAGGTGTTACCTGTGTGAGGTAGAGGTAATGTTGGGGTTAGGTGTTACCTGTGTGAGGTAGAGGTAGTGTTGAGGTTAGGTGCTACCTGTGTGAGGTAGAGGTAGTGTCGGGGTCAGGTGTTACCTGTGTGAGGTAGAGGTAGTGTTGGTGTTAGGTGTTACCTGTGTGAGGTAGTGTCGGGGTCAGGTGTTACCTGTGTGAGGTAGAGGTAGTGTTGGGGTTAGGTGTTACCTGTATGAGGTAGAGGTAGTGTCGGGGTCAGGTGTTACCTGTGTGAGGTAGAGGTAGTGTTGGTGTTAGGTGTTACCTGTGTGAGGTAGTGTCGGGGTCAGGTGTTACCTGTGTGAGGTAGAGGTAGTGTTGGGGTTAGGTGTTACCTGTGTGAGGTAGAGGTAGTGTCGGGGTCAGGTGTTACCTGTGTGAGGTAGAGGTAGTGTCGGGGTCAGGTGTTACCTGTGTGAGGTAGAGGTAGTGTTGGGGTTAGGTGTTACCTGTATGAGGTAGAGGTAGTGTTGGGGTTAGGTGTTACCTGTGTGAGGTAGAGGTCGTGTTGGGGTCAGGTGTTACCTGTGTGAGGTAGAGGTAGTGTTGGGGTTAGGTGTTACCTGTGTGAGGTAGAGGTAGTGTTGGGGTCAGGTGTTACCTGTGTGAGGTAGAGGTAGTGTTAGGGTTAGGTGTTACCTGTGTGAGGTAGAGGTAGTGTCGGGGTCAGGTGTTACCTGTGTGAGGTAGAGGTAGTGTTGGTGTTAGGTGTTACCTGTGTGAGGTAGTGTCGGGGTCAGGTGTTACCTGTGTGAGGTAGAGGTAGTGTTGGGGTTAGGTGTTACCTGTGTGAGGTAGAGGTAGTGTTGGGGTTAGGTGTTACCTGTGTGAGGTAGAGGTAGTGTTGGGGTTAGGTGTTACCTGTGTGAGGTAGAGTTGGGGTTAGGTGTTACCTGTGTGAGGTAGAGGTAGTGTTGGGGTCAGGTGTTACCTGTGTGAGGTAGAGTTGGGGTTAGGTGTTACCTGTGTGAGGTAGAGTTGGGGTTAGGTGTTACCTGTGTGAGGTAGAGTTGGGGTTAGGTGTTACCTGTGTGAGGTAGAGGTAGTGTTGGGGTCAGGTGTTACCTGTGTGAGGTAGAGGTAGTGTTGGGGTTAGGTGTTACCTGTGTGAGGTAGAGGTAGTGTCGGGGTTAGGTGTTACCTGTGTGAGGTAGAGGTAGTGTCGGGGTTAGGTGTTACCTGTGTGAGGTAGAGGTAGTGTTGGGGTTAGGTGTTACCTGTGTGAGGTAGAGGTAGTGTTGGTGTTAGGTGTTACCTGTGTGAGGTAGTGTCGGGGTCAGGTGTTACCTGTGTGAGGTAGAGGTAGTGTTGGGGTTAGGTGTTACCTGTGTGAGGTAGAGGTAGTGTTGGGGTTAGGTGTTACCTGTGTGAGGTAGAGGTAGTGTTGGGGTTAGGTGTTACCTGTGTGAGGTAGAGGTAGTGTTGGGGTCAGGTGTTACCTGTGTGAGGTAGAGGTAGTGTTAGGTGTTACCTGTGTGAGGTAGAGTTGGGGTTAGGTGTTACCTGTGTGAGGTAGAGGTAGTGTTGGGGTCAGGTGTTACCTGTGTGAGGTAGAGTTGGGGTTAGGTGTTACCTGTGTGAGGTAGAGTTGGGGTTAGGTGTTACCTGTGTGAGGTAGAGGTAGTGTTGGGGTCAGGTGTTACCTGTGTGAGGTAGAGGTAGTGTTGGGGTTAGGTGTTACCTGTGTGAGGTAGAGGTAGTGTTGGGGTTAGGTGTTACCTGTGTGAGGTAGAGGTAGTGTCGGGGTTAGGTGTTACCTGTGTGAGGTAGAGGTAGTGTTGGGGTTAGGTGTTACCTGTGTGAGGTAGAGGTAGTGTTGGGGTTAGGTGTTACCTGTGTGAGGTAGAGGTAGTGTTGGGGTCATGTGTTACCTGTGTGAGGTAGAGGTAGTGTTGGGGTCAGGTGTTACCTGTGTGAGGTAGAGGTAGTGTCGGGGTTAGGTGTTACCTGTGTGAGGTAGAGGTAGTGTTGGGGTTAGGTGTTACCTGTGTGAGGTAGTGTCGGGGTCAGGTGTTACCTGTGTGAGGTAGAGGTAGTGTCGGGGTTAGGTGTTACCTGTGTGAGGTAGAGGTAGTGTCGGGGTTAGGTGTTACCTGTGTGAGGTAGTGTTGGGGTCAGGTGTTACCTGTGTGAGGTAGAGGTAGTGTTGGGGTTAGGTGTTACCTGTGTGAGGTAGAGGTAGTGTTGGGGTTAGGTGTTACCTGTGTGAGGTAGAGGTAGTGTTGGGGTCAGGTGTTACCTGTGTGAGGTAGAGGTAGTGTTGGGGTTAGGTGTTACCTGTGTGAGGTAGAGGTAGTGTTGGGGTCAGGTGTTACCTGTGTGAGGTAGAGGTAGTGTCGGGGTTAGGTGTTACCTGTGTGAGGTAGAGGTAGTGTCGGGGTCAGGTGTTACCTGTGTGAGGTAGAGGTAGTGTTGGGGTCAGGTGTTACCTGTGTGAGGTAGAGGTAGTGTCGGGGTCAGGTGTTACCTGTGTGAGGTAGAGGTAGTGTTGGGGTCAGGTGTTACCTGTGTGAGGTAGAGGTAGTGTCGGGGTCAGGTGTTACCTGTGTGAGGTAGAGGTAGTGTTGGGGTTAGGTGTTACCTGTGTGAGGTAGAGGTAGTGTTGGGGTCAGGTGTTACCTGTGTGAGGTAGAGGTAGTGTTGGGGTTAGGTGTTACCTGTGTGAGGTAGTGTTGGGGTTAGGTGTTACCTGTGTGAGGTAGAGGTAGTGTTAGGGTTAGGTGTTACCTGTGTGAGGTAGAGGTAGTGTTAGGGTTAGGTGTTACCTGTGTGAGGTAGAGGTAGTGTTGGGGTTAGGTGTTACCTGTGTGAGGTAGAGGTAGTGTTGGGGTCAGGTGTTACCTGTGTGAGGTAGAGGTAGTGTCGGGGTCAGGTGTTACCTGTGTGAGGTAGAGGTAGTGTCGGGGTTAGGTGTTACCTGTGTGAGGTAGAGGTAGTGTTGGGGTCAGGTGTTACCTGTGTGAGGTAGAGGTAGTGTCGGGGTTAGGTGTTACCTGTGTGAGGTAGAGGTAGTGTTGGGGTCAGGTGTTACCTGTGTGAGGTAGAGGTAGTGTCGGGGTTAGGTGTTACCTGTGTGAGGTAGAGGTAGTGTCGGGGTTAGGTGTTACCTGTGTGAGGTAGAGGTAGTGTTGGGGTCAGGTGTTACCTGTGTGAGGTAGAGGTAGTGTTGGGGTCAGGTGTTACCTGTGTGAGGTAGAGGTAGTGTCGGGGTCAGGTGTTACCTGTGTGAGGTAGAGGTAGTGTCGGGGTTAGGTGTTACCTGTGTGAGGTAGAGGTAGTGTTGGGGTCAGGTGTTACCTGTGTGAGGTAGAGGTAGTGTCGGGGTCAGGTGTTACCTGTGTGAGGTAGAGGTAGTGTCGGGGTCAGGTGTTACCTGTGTGAGGTAGAGGTAGTGTCGGGGTCAGGTGTTACCTGTGTGAGGTAGAGGTAGTGTCGGGGTCAGGTGTTACCTGTGTGAGGTAGAGGTAGTGTCGGGGTTAGGTGTTACCTGTGTGAGGTAGAGGTAGTGTTAGGGTCAGGTGTTACCTGTGTGAGGTAGAGGTAGTGTTGGGGTTAGGTGTTACCTGTGTGAGGTAGAGGTAGTGTCGGGGTTAGGTGTTACCTGTGTGAGGTAGTGTTGGGGTCAGGTGTTACCTGTGTGAGGTAGAGGTAGTGTTGGGGTCAGGTGTTACCTGTGTGAGGTAGAGGTAGTGTCGGGGTCAGGTGTTACCTGTGTGAGGTAGAGGTAGTGTCGGGGTCAGGTGTTACCTGTGTGAGGTAGAGGTAGTGTTAGGGTTAGGTGTTACCTGTGTGAGGTAGTGTCGGGGTCAGGTGTTACCTGTGTGAGGTAGAGGTAGTGTCGGGGTCAGGTGTTACCTGTGTGAGGTAGAGGTAGTGTTAGGGTTAGGTGTTACCTGTGTGAGGTAGTGTCGGGGTCAGGTGTTACCTGTGTGAGGTAGTGTTAGGGTTAGGTGTTACCTGTGTGAGGTAGTGTTAGGGTTAGGTGTTACCTGTGTGAGGTAGAGGTAGTGTCGGGGTTAGGTGTTACCTGTGTGAGGTAGAGGTAGTGCTGGAAGGCCAGAGTAACGTCTCCATTGATGTGGATCTCTTGTTGTCCGTATATATCTTCAGGACACACCTCCCTCCCTGACACAGCACTTTCCCACGGGAACTTTAGTCCCTGTTAGGAGGACAACATAATATCTCTTTCATCAGAACAGAACACACTGACCCACATACACTATAAACACAACACAACACACCACCACACTATAATACACTACACTACACACCACCACACTATAAACATACACTACACACCACCACACACTACACACCACCACACACTACAAACACTAAACTACACACACACACACACACACCATACACTATAAACATACACTACACACCACCACACACTACAAACACAACACTACACACTATAAACATACACTACACACCACCACACACTACAAACACTAAACTACACTACACTACACACTACAAACACTACACACTATAAACACAACACTACACACGCACTATAAACACAAAACTACACACTATAAACACAAAACTACACACTACAAACACAACACTACACACGCACTATAAACACAAAACTACACACTATAAACATACACTACACACCACCACACACTACAAACACTAAACTACACACACTACACACACACTACAAACACAACACCACACACTACAAACACAACACTACACACACACACTACACACTACAAACACAACACACTATAAACACAACACTACACACTATAAACATACACTACACACACTACAAACACAACACTACACACACTAGAAACACAACACTACACACACACACTACAAACACAACACACTATAAACACAAAACTACACACTATAAACATACACTACACACCACCACACACTACAAACACTAAACTACACACACTACACACACACTACAAACACAACACACTACAAACACAACACACCTATAAGTACAGCGAGGGAAGACATTTTTAGTGTGTGATGCCTGATCCTGTGGGACCACTAACAGCGTCTTCAGAAACTATTCACACCTCTGGACTTTTTCCACATCGTTGTTGTTGTTGTTGTTGTTGTTGTTGTTTACAGCCTGAATTTAAAATGGATTAAATGTAGATGTTGTGTCACTGGTCTACACACAACACCCCATAATCTTTACAAATTAATAAAAATGCCTTGAGTCGATAAGTGTTCAACCTGTTTGTTATGACAAGGCCTAAATATGTTCAGGAGTAAACAAAGTGCTTAACAAGTCACATAATAAGTGTCATGGACTCACTCTGTGTTCAATATTAGTGGTTAACATGATTTTTAAATGTCTACCTCATCTCTGCACCCCACACATACCAATTATCTGTTACGGTCCCTCAGTCGAGCAGTGAGTTTCAGACACAGACTCAACCACAAAGACCAGGGATGTTTTCCAATGCCTCGCAAAGAAGGACACCGATTGGTAGATGGGTAATACTACAACAACAAACAAATCAGACATTGAATATCTCTTTCAGCATGGTGACGTTATTAATTACACTTGGGATGGTGTATCAATACTGTGTGTAGACAGGTGAAAAATAAAAATCTATTTCATCCATTTTGAATTCAGGATGTAACAACAGGTGGAGGTGTGTGTGAATACTTCCTGTAAAGGTATGTGTTCACACGACACTCAACAACACACAGTATGACCAAGATGCAGGTTTCTACGTGAAGATGAAATCCTATAGTCACTATACTGTACCTAAAAATATAGAAAAGAAATCAAATTTATTTATAAAGCCCATCTACAGTACAGTACATCTCCAGTACAGTACATCTACAGTACAGTACATCTACAGTACAGTACATCTACAAATCAAATCAAATGTATTTATAAAGCCCTTCGTACATCAGCTGATATCTCAAAGTGCTGTACAGAAACCCAGCCTAAAACCCCAAACAGCAAGCAATGCAGGTGTAGAAGCACGGTGGCTAGGAAAAACTCCCTAGAAAGGCCAAAACCTAGGAAGAAACCTAGAGAGGAACCAGGCTATGTGGGGTGGCCAGTCCTCTTCTGGCTGTGCCGGGTGGAGATTATAAACCTAGAGAGGAACCAGGCTATGTGGGGTGGCCAGTCCTCTTCTGGCTGTGCCGGGTGGAGATTATAAACCTAGAGAGGAACCAGGCTATGTGGGGTGGCCAGTCCTCTTCTGGCTGTGCCGGGTGGAGATTATAAACCTAGAGAGGAACCAGGCTATGTGGGGTGGCCAGTCCTCTTCACACAATATGACACCAAATATAAAACTGGCAGCCAGAAGATCACCGTGAGGCCTGACTGTGAATAGGGAGTGTGTGAAGAACACATCAGAGAGAGAAGCCTGTACCTTGTAGCCTTGCTTCTCAGCATTGTCCTTAGCGCCATCTACTGTCCTCACCCGGTACTCAAGCACGGCCCGTGCCAACTGAGGGTAGAAGAGACCAATACTGGGGTACATCCAAGTGTCCTATACAGGGAGACAGAGGGCGAGGGACATTTCAGTCACACTCAAGGACACGTGGTTCAGTAGGTAGAGGTTAGCCTAACCCTCTCCTTGAATACAGCCAGTTCCACTTATGTGTTGTAATCCAGTACACCTGATGGGTCAACTAACCACCTTTCCCTTCATTAGATACATTGTGAAATAAACAGAACATTGTCCTCACCTGGTCCCAGAACACGTGTCCCCAGTAGTCTTGTCCTGAGCCCCCGTTTGACAGTCCACCAGGACTGACGCCGCCGAAATGACCGGGCGCCTCGTGCAACGAAGGGAAGGCACTGAGCAGGTAGAACATGCAGCCAATCAGAGCCCTGCTCAGGTCGTCTGGACCAGTCAGCTCCAGGGTGCTGCCCGCCCACAGCTCCTCCCACGCCCGAAGGTGCGAGGGACGAAGGTTCCCATTGGCCATCAGCTCCAGAGCTGTTAACATGTTTACGCTCGTTGCCATGACAAGAATCTTTTTTTTTTTATTGGTAAAAAACATAAACAATAATATGTCCAGTATACTGTATCCCCACATTAAAACACTTGTGTCCAAAGTGGTCCTGGATGATAAAACCAAATAAAACATCTAATTATGTACCCACTGTGCTAACACCTATATCACTACTACACTACTACCTACTACACCTATATCACTACTACACCTATATCACTACTACACCTATATCACTACTACACTACTACCTACTACACCTATATCACTACTACACCTATATCACTACTACACCTATATCACTACTACACCTCCATCACTACTACACCTCCATCACTACTACACCTATATCACTACTACACCTATATCACTACTACACCTATATCACTACTACACCTATATCACTACTACACCTATATCACTACTACACTACTACACCTATATCACTACTACACTACATCTATATCACTACTACACTACTACCTACTACACCTATATCACTACTACACACTACACCTATATCACTACTACACCTATATCACTACTACACCTATATCACTACTACACCTATATCACTACTACACTACTACACCTATATCACTACTACACTACTACCTACTACACCTATATCACTACTACACCTATATCACTACTACACTACTACCTACTACACCTATATCACTACTACACCTATATCACTACTACACCTATATCACTACTACACCTATATCACTACTACACTACTACCTACTACACCTATATCACTACTACACCTATATCACTACTACACTACATCTATATCACTACTACACCTATATCACTACTACACTACTACACCTATATCACTACTACACTACATCTATATCACTACTACACCTATATCACTACTACACACTACACCTATATCACTACTACACCTATATCACTACTACACCTATATCACTACTACACTACTACCTACTACACCTATATCACTACTACACTACTACCTACTACACCTATATCACTACTACACCTATATCACTACTACACTACATCTATATCACTACTACATCTATATCACTACTACACTACATCTATATCACTACTACATCTATATCACTACTACACTACTACACCTATATCACTACTACACCTATATCACTACATCTATATCACTACATCACTACTACACCTACATCACTACTACACCTACATCACTACTACACCTACACCTATATCACTACTACACCTATATCACTACTACACCTATATCACTACTACACTACATCTATATCACTACTACACTACATCTATATCACTACTACACATACTACACCTATATCACTACTACACTACATCTATATCACTACTACACCTACTACACCTATATCACTACTACACCTATATCACTACATCTATATCACTACTACACCTATATCACTACATCTATATCACTACTACACTACTACACCTACATCACTACTACACCTACATCACTACTACACCTACATCACTACTACACCTACACCTATATCACTACTACACCTACATCACTACTACACCTATATCACTACTACATCACTACTACACCTACATCACTACTACACCTACATCACTACTACACCTACATCACTACTACACCTCCATCACTACTACACCTCCATCACTACTACACCTCCATCACTACTACACCTCCATCACTACTACACCTACATCACTACTACACCTACATCACTACTACACCTACATAACTACTACACCTACATCACTACTACACCTATATCACTACTACACTACATCTATATCACTACTACACTACATCTATATCACTACTACACTACATCTATATCACTACTACACATACTACACCTATATCACTACTACACTACATCTATATCACTACTACACTACATCTATATCACTACTACACCTACTACACCTATATCACTACTACACCTATATCACTACTACACTACATCTATATCACTACTACACCTACACCTATATCACTACTACACCTATATCACTACTACACTACTACACCTATATCACTACTACATCTATATCACTACTACACACTACACCTACCTCACTACTACACCTCCACCACTACTACACCTCCACCACTACTACACCTCCACCACTACTACACCTCCACCACTACTACACCTCCACCACTACTACACCTCCATCACTACTACACCTACACCTATATCACTACTACACCTATATCACTACTACACTACTACACCTACATCACTACTACACACTACACCTACATCACTACTACACCTACATCACTACTACACCTACATCATCACTACACCTCCATCACTACTACACCTCCATCACTACTACACCTCCATCACTACTACACCTCCATCACTACTACACCTCCATCACTACTACACCTCCATCACTACTACACCTCCATCACTACTACACCTCCATCACTACACCTCCATCACTACTACACCTCCATCACTACTACACCTATATGCCACACCTCTTGTCATAACGAGCCTCAGCCCGACATGTCCCACTAGATGTACCGCAGCGGAGACCTCAGCTGCAACTTCATCAAGTTAGTTTTCATCATTATGTGACGCAGGAGGATAGTTGAGCTCACTCCCTTTCTTTACCTGTGTCGTAGTGAGCCTGTACGCTGTCCTGACTGCCTGCCACCGCCACCACGAACCCCCAGCGGGACTGGGCCTGGTCGGGCAGCAGGGTAAGGGAAGGGGTGATGGGGGTCCAGATGATGTGGACGCTGGGACAGACGCCACCAGAGACCTCAGCCGTGGTGGTCTGGCCCTGGATGTAACTAGGGAAGGAAAAGGGTGATTGTGAGCTGAGCTGAATGCTGGGGACTTTTGTATTAGAAAGGTTCAATGCAGCAGTTTTGATCTCAATATGAAATATTTTCTGGGTAACAATTAAGTACCTTACTGTGATTGTTTTAATTTAAAATTATAAAAAAAAGAAACAAAAATATCTTGTTAGCAAAGAGCAATTTCTCAAGCAAGAATTTTTCTTAAGACTGTCTGGGAGTGGTCTGAGTGGGGAGGGGGAAAACTGAAAACTAGCTGTTATTGGCTGAGAGGTTCATTATCATCATTATTACATCATTATCATCTATAACAGCATTAGCATCATCATCATCGTTATTACGTCATTATCATCTATATCATCATCATCATCATCTATATCATCATCATCATCATCATTATTACATCATCATCTATATCAGCATTATCATCACCATTATTACATCATTATCATTGTCATCATCATCATCATCATTGTAGCAAAGTATTTATAAACAAATTTTACAAACAAAAAATCCAAACTGTTAAAAGTTTCCTTTCTATGTGATCTGTGCAATAGGCAATGATTCATTTTGGCCCAATAGACCTGGCATATTCCATCTTTCAAGAACTTTCAAAGTTTCTTCAAGTGCAGTCGCAGAAACTATCAAACGCTATGATGAAACTGGCTCTCATGATGACAGGAAAGGAAGACCCAGAGTTACCTCTGCTGCCGAGGATAAGTTCATTAGTTATCAGCCTCAAAAATTGCAGCCCAAATACATGCTTCATGGAGTTCCAGTAACAGACACATCTCAACATCAACTGTTCAGAGGAGACTGAGTGAATTAGGCCTTCATGATCAAATTGCTGCAAAGAAACCACTACTAAAGGACACCAACAATAAGAAGAGACTTGCTTGGGCCAAGAAACACGAGCAATGGACAATGGACTGGTGGAAATGTGTCCTTTGTTCTGGAGTCCAAATTGGAGATTTTTGGTTCCAACCGCCGTGTCCCAGTGTGGGTGAAGGGATGATCTCCGCATGTGTGGTTCCCACCGTGAAGCATGGAGGAGGAGGTGTGATGGTGCTTTGCTGGTGACACTGTCAGTGATGTATTTAGAATTCAAGGCACACTTAACCAGCATGGCTACCACAGCATTCAGCAGCGATATGCCATCCCATCTGGTTTGGGCTTAGTCCCACTATCATTTGTTTTTCAACAGGACAATGACCCAACACACCTCCAGGCTGTGTAAGAGCTATTTGACCAAGAAGGAGAGTGTTGGAGTGCTTTATCAGATGACCTGGCCTCCACAATCACCCCAACCTCAACCAAATCGGACCTCCACATCTGGCTTCTTCACCTGTGGGTTTGTCTGAGACCAGCCACCTGGACAGCTGATGAAACTGTGGGTTTGTCTGAGACCAGCCACCTGGACAGCTGATGAAACTGTGGGTTTGTCTGAGACCAGCCACCTGGACAGCTGATGAAACTGTGGGTTTGTCTGAGACCATCCACCCAGACAGCTGATGAAACTGTGGGTTTGTCTGAGACCAGCCACCTGGACAGCTGATGAAACTGTGGGTTTGGACAACCAAATCATTTCTGCACAAATGGTCAGAAACCATCTCGGGGAAGCTCATCTGTGTGCTCTTCGTCCTCACCAGGGTCTTGACTTGACTGCAGTTCAGCATCGTAACTGACGTCAGTAGGTAAATGTTGATCTTCGATGGCCACTGGCCTCGCTGGAGAAGTGTGTTCTTCAGGGATGAATCCCGGTTTCAACTGTACCGGGCAGATGGCAGACAGTGTGTATAGGCATCGTGTGGGCGAGCGGTTTACTGATATCAACGTTTTGAACAGAGTGTCCCATGGTGGCGGTGGGGTTATGGTATGGGCAGGTATAAGCTACGGAAAAGGAAAACAAATGCATTTTATCGATGACAATTTGAATGCACAGTGATACTGTGATGAGATCCTGAGTCCCATTGTCATGCCATTCATCCTCTGCCATCACCTCAAGTTTCAGCATGATAATGTAATGCACGACACCATGTCTCAAGGATCTGGACACAATTCCTGGAAGCTGAAAATGTCCCAGTTCTTCCATGGCCTGCATACTCCCCAGACATGTCACCCGTTGAGCATGTTTGGAATGCTCTGGAATGACTTGTACGACAGCGTGTTCCAGTTCCCGCCAACAACCAGCTACTTCACACAGCCATTGAAGAGGAGTGGGACAACATCCCACAACCAACAGCCTGATCAGCTCTATGTGAAAGATGTGTTGACTGCATGAGACAAATGGTGGTCACACCAGATACTGACTGGTGTTCCGATCCACACCAGATACTGACTGGTGTTCCGATCCACACCAGATACTGACTGGGTGTTCCGATCCACACCAGATACTGACTGGTGTTCCGATCCACACCAGATACTGACTGGTGTTCCGATCCACACCAGATACTGACTGGTGTTCCGATCCACACCAGATACTGACTGGTGTTCCGATCCACACCAGATACTGACTGGTGTTCCGATCCACACCAGATACTGACTGGTGTTCCGATCCACACCAGATACTGACTGGTGTTCCGATCCACACCGGATACTGACTGGTGTTCCGATCCACACCGGATACTGACTGGTGTTCCGATCCACACCGGATACTGACTGGTGTTCCGATCCACACCGGATACTGACTGGTGTTCCGATCCACACCGGATACTGACTGGTGTTCCGATCCACACCGGATACTGACTGGTGTTCCGATCCACACCGGATACTGACTGGTGTTCCGATCCACACCGGATACTGACTGGTGTTCCGATCCACACCGGATACTGACTGGTGTTCCGATCCACACCGGATACTGACTGGTGTTCCGATCCACACCGGATACTGACTGGTGTTCCGATCCACACAGATACTGACTGGTGTTCGATCCACACCAGATACTGACTGGTGATACTGACTGGTGTTCGATCCACACCAGATACTGACTGGTGTTCCGATCCACACCGGATACTGACTGGTGTTCCGATCCACACCGGATACTGACTGGTGTTCCGATCCACACCGGATACTGACTGGTGTTCCGATCCACACCGGATACTGACTGGTGTTCCGATCCACACCGGATACTGACTGGTGTTCCGATCCACACCGGATACTGACTGGTGTTCCGATCCACACCGGATACTGACTGGTGTTCCGATCCACACCGGATACTGACTGGTGTTCCGATCCACACCGGATACTGACTGGTGTTCCGATCCACACCGGATACTGACTGGGTGTTCCGATCCACGCCGGATACTGACTGGTGTTCCGATCCACACCGGATACTGACTGGTGTTCCGATCCACGCCGGATACTGACTGGTGTTCCGATCCACGCCGGATACTGACTGGTGTTCCGATCCACACCGGATACTGACTGGTGTTCCGATCCACACCAGATACTGACTGGTGTTCGATCCACACCAGATACTGACTGGTGTTCCGATCCACACCAGATACTGACTGGTGTTCCGATCCACACCAGATACTGACTGATACTGACTGGTGTTCCGATCCACACCAGATACTGACTGGTGTTCTGATCCACACCAGATACTGACTGGTGTTCTGATCCACACCAGATACTGACTGGTGTTCTGATCCACACCAGATACTGACTGGTGTTCTGATCCACACCAGATACTGACTGGTGTTCATCCACACAGATACTGACTGGTGTTCTGATCCACACCAGATACTGACTGGTGTTCTGATCCACACCAGATACTGACTGGTGTTCCGATCCACACCAGATACTGACTGGTGTTCTGATCCACACCAGATACTGACTGGGTGTCTGATCCACACCAGATACTGACTGGGTGTCTGATCCACACCAGATACTGACTGGTGTTCTGATCCACACCAGATACTGACTGGTGTTCTGATCCACACCAGATACTGACTGGTGTTCTGATCCACACCAGATACTGACTGGTGTTCTGATCCACACCAGATACTGACTGGTGTTCTGATCCACACCAGATACTGACTGGTGTTCTGATCCACACCAGATACTGACTGGTGTTCTGATCCACACCAGATACTGACTGGTGTTCTGATCCACACCAGATACTGACTGGTGTTCTGATCCACACCAGATACTGACTGGTGTTCTGATCCACACCAGATACTGACTGGTGTTCCGATCCACACCAGATACTGACTGGTGTTCCGATCCACACCAGATACTGACTGGTGTTCCGATCCACACCAGATACTGACTGGTGTTCCGATCCACACCAGATACTGACTGGTGTTCCGATCCACACCAGATACTGACTGGTGTTCCGATCCACACCAGATACTGACTGGTGTTCCGATCCACACCAGATACTGACTGGTGTTCCGATCCACACCAGATACTGACTGGTGTTCCGATCCACACCAGATACTGACTGGTGTTCTGATCCACACCAGATACTGACTGGTGTTCCGATCCACACCAGATACTGACTGGTGTTCTGATCCACACCAGATACTGACTGGTGTTCTGATCCACACCAGATACTGACTGGTGTTCTGATCCACACCAGATACTGACTGGTTTTATGATCCACACCAGATACTGACTGGTGTTCTGATCCACACCAGATAATGACTGGGTTCTGATTCACACCAGATACTGACTTTTCTGATTACTGACTGGTATTCTGAACAATAGATGTATATCTGATTCCCAGATACACTGTGAAATCCATACTGTTTTATTAAGGTATCTGAACAATAGATGTATATCTGTATTCCCAGTCATGTGAAATCCATAGATTAGGGCCTAATGAATGTATTCCCAGTCATGTGAAATCCATAGATTAGAGCCTAATGAATGTATTCCCAGTCATGTGAAATCCATAGATTAGGACCTAATGAATGTATTCCCAGTCATGTGAAATCCATAGATTAGAGCCTAATGAATGTATTCCCAGTCATGTGAAATCCACAGATTAGGACCTAATGAATGTATTCCCAGTCATGTGAAATCCATAGATTAGAGCCTAATGAATGTATTCCCAGTCATGTGAAATCCATAGATTAGGACCTAATGAATGTATTCCCAGTCATGTGAAATCCATAGATTAGGACCTAATGAATGTATTCCCAGTCATGTGAAATCCATAGATTAGGGCCTAATGAATGTATTCCCAGTCATGTGAAATCCATAGATTAGGGCCTAATGAATGTATTCCCAGTCATGTGAAATCCATAGATTAGGGCCTAATGAATGTATTCCCAGTCATGTGAAATCCATAGATTAGGGCCTAATGAATGTATTCCCAGTCATGTGAAATCCATAGATTAGGGCCTAATGAATGTATTCCCAGTCATGTGAAATCCATAGATTAGGGCCTAATGAATGTATTCCCAGTCATGTGAAATCCATAGATGAGGACCTAATGAATGTATTTGACTGATTGCCTTATACGAGCTGAAATTGTTGCATTTAAAAAATGTAATAAACATTTGTTCAGTGTACATAAAACACAGGATGATCAAGTCTTAAGAGTAGGAATGCTGATCTAGGATCAGTTTGGCTTGTTAGATTATAATGAGTAGATATGAATAAAGGACCTGGTGTTTCAGTCTTTTGATCTATGGAAACAGTACAACTGACACACCTATCATATTACCAAGTGAAAAACAACATGGAGAAAGGCTGTATAAACGCAATGGGAAAGCAACTACAGCTCACTGCTGCTACAAACAAGAAGGCATCATTCTGTTTCTGTCCATCTCCCTTCCTTCCTTAGTTCTCCCTTCCTTCCTCGTTCTCCCTTCCTTCCTAGTTCTCCCTTCCTTCCTTCCTAGTTCTCCCTTCCTTCCTAGTTCTCCCTTCCTTCCTTAGTTCTCCCTTCCTTCCTTAGTTCTCCCTTCCTTCCTTAGTTCTCCCTTCCTTCCTTAGTTCTCCCTTCCTTCCTAGTTCTCCCTTCCTTCCTAGTTCTCCCTTCCTTCCTTAGTTCTCCCTTCCTTCCTAGTTCTCCCTTCCTTCCTAGTTCTCCCTTCCTTCCTTCCTAGTTCTCCCTTCCTTCCTTCCTAGTTCTCCATTTATTCTCACCTGGCTCCTTTGTAGTCCGGTTCGGAATGGAACACTATGTCATCGCTTTGAGGCGTGAACCTACTGTCCAGCTTGATTGTGATTGGCTCCCGGGAGGTGCCCTGACGAATCAGCAGGACCTCCATGACCAAGAGGTTGGGATGGTGTCGATGGGTGTAGAGAGACTGGGAGGCAATAACACTAACTGTCCTCAGAGAGTGGGTGAATATACCTGGAGGGGACAGAGACAGAGACAGGACAGACACAAATGCAGTGATACAACTGTAAAGCTTGGAAACAATTTAATTCAAACGAGGCTACCTCAAATCAAGTGTTATTATAGCGAAATGCTTGTGCTTCTAGTTCCGACCATGCAGTAATATCTAACAAGTAATTTAACAATTCCACAACAACTACCGAATACACACAAGTGTAAAGGAATGAATAAGAATATGTACATACACATCTGTCATTCTGTCCCTGAACAGGCAGTTAACCCACTGTTCCTAGACCAGTTAACCCTCTGTTCCTAGGCCAGTTAACCCACTGTTCCTAGACCAGTTAACCCACTGTTCCTAGACCAGTTAACCCACTGTTCCTAGACCAGTTAACCCTCTGTTCCTAGGCCAGTTAACCCACTGTTCCTAGACCAGTTAACCCACTGTTCCTAGACCAGTTAACCCACTGTTCCTAGACCAGTTAACCCACTGTTCCTAGACCAGTTAACCCACTGTTCCTAGACCAGTTAACCCACTGTTCCTAGACCAGTTAACCCACTGTTCCTAGACCAGTTAACCCACTGTTCCTAGACCAGTTAACCCACTGTTCCTAGACCAGTTAACCCACTGTTCCTAGACCAGTTAACCCACTGTTCCTACTGTTCCTAGGCCAGTTAACCCACTGTTCCTAGGCCAGTTAACCCACTGTTCCTAGGCCAGTTAACCCACTGTTCCTAGACCAGTTAACCCACTGTTCCACTGTTTCCTAGACCAGTTAACCCACTGTTCCTAGACCAGTTAACCCACTGTTCCTAGACCAGTTAACCCACTGTTCCTAGACCAGTTAACCCTCTGTTCCTAGACCAGTTAACCCTCTGTTCCTAGACCAGTTAACCCTCTGTTCCTAGACCAGTTAACCCTCTGTTCCTAGACCAGTTAACTCACTGTTCCTAGACCAGTTAACCCACTGTTCCTAGACCAGTTAACTCACTGTTCCTAGACCAGTTAACCCTCTGTTCCTAGGCCAGTTAACCCACTGTTCCTAGACCAGTTAACCCACTGTTCCTAGACCAGTTAACCCACGGCTCCTAGACCAGTTAACCCACTGTTCCTAGGCCAGTTAACCCACGGCTCCTAGACCAGTTAACCCACGGCTCCTAGACCAGTTAACCCACTGTTCCTAGACCAGTTAACCCACTGTTCCTAGACCAGTTAACCCACTGTTCCTAGACCAGTTAACCCACTGTTCCTAGACCAGTTAACCCACTGTTCCTAGACCAGTTAACCCACTGTTCCTAGGCCAGTTAACTCACTGTTCCTAGGCCAGTTAACTCACTGTTCCTAGGCCAGTTAACCCACTGTTCCTAGGCCAGTTAACCCACTGTTCCTAGACCAGTTAACTCACTGTTCCTAGACCAGTTAACCCACTGTTCCTAGACCAGTTAACTCACTGTTCCTAGGCCAGTTAACTCACTGTTCCTAGACCAGTTAACCCACTGTTCCTAGGCCAGTTAACCCACTGTTCCTAGACCAGTTAACCCTCTGTTCCTAGACCAGTTAACCCTCTGTTCCTAGACCAGTTAACCCTCTGTTCCTAGACCAGTTAACCCTCTGTTCCTAGACCAGTTAACCCTCTGTTCCTAGACCAGTTAACTCACTGTTCCTAGACCAGTTAACCCACGGCTCCTAGACCAGTGAACCCACTGTTCCTAGACCAGTTAACCCACTGTTCCTAGGCCAGTTAACCCACTGTTCCTAGGCCAGTTAACCCACTGTTCCTAGGCCAGTTAACCCACTGTTCCTAGACCAGTTAACCCACTGTTCCTAGACCAGTTAACTCACTGTTCCTAGACCAGTTAACCCACTGTTCCTAGACCAGTTAACCCACTGTTCCTAGACCAGTTAACCCACTGTTCCTAGACCAGTTAACCCACTGTTCCTAGACCAGTTAACCCACTGTTCCTAGACCAGTTAACCCACTGTTCCTATGCCAGTTAACCCACTGTTCCTATGCCAGTTAACCCACTGTTCCTAGGCCAGTTAACCCACTGTTCCTAGGCCAGTTAACCCACTGTTCCTAGGCCAGTTAACCCACTGTTCCTAGGCCAGTTAACCTACTGTTCCTAGGCCAGTTAACCTACTGTTCCTAGACCAGTTAACCTACTGTTCCTAGACCAGTTAACCCACTGTTCCTAGGCCAGTTAACCCACTGTTCCTAGGCCAGTTAACCCACTGTTCCTAGGCCAGTTAACCCACTGTTCCTAGGCCAGTTAACCCACTGTTCCTAGACCAGTTAACCCACTGTTCCTAGACCAGTTAACCCACTGTTCCTAGACCAGTTAACCCACTGTTCCTAGACCAGTTAACCCACTGTTCCTAGACCAGTTAACCCACTGTTCCTAGATCAGTTAACCCACTGTTCCTAGATCAGTTAACCCACTGTTCCTAGATCAGTTAACCCACTGTTCCTAGGCCAGTTAACCCACTGTGTTCCTAGGCCAGTTAACCCACTGTTCCTAGACCAGTTAACTCACTGTGTTCCTAGGCCAGTTAACCCACTGTGTTCCTAGGCCAGTTAACCCACTGTTCCTAGGCCAGTTAACCTACTGTTCCTAGGCCAGTTAACCTACTGTTCCTAGACCAGTTAACCTACTGTTCCTAGACCAGTTAACCTACTGTTCCTAGACCAGTTAACCCACTGTTCCTAGGCCAGTTAACCCACTGTTCCTAGGCCAGTTAACCCACTGTTCCTAGATCAGTTAACCCACTGTTCCTAGACCAGTTAACCCACTGTTCCTAGGCCAGTTAACCCACTGTGTTCCTAGGCCAGTTAACCCACTGTTCCTAGACCAGTTAACTCACTGTTCCTAGATCAGTTAACCCACTGTTCCTAGACCAGTTAACCCACTGTTCCTAGACCAGTTAACCCACTGTTCCTAGACCAGTTAACCCACTGTTCCTAGGCCAGTTAACCCACTGTTCCTAGGCCAGTTAACCCACTGTTCCTAGGCCAGTTAACCCACTGTTCCTAGACCAGTTAACCCACTGTTCCTAGACCAGTTAACCCACTGTTCCTAGATCAGTTAACCCACTGTTCCTAGATCAGTTAACCCACTGTTCCTAGGCCAGTTAACCCACTGTTCCTAGGCCAGTTAACCCACTGTTCCCAGGCCAGTTAACCCACTGTTCCCAGGCCAGTTAACCCACTGTTCCCAGGCCAGTTAACCCACTGTTCCCAGGCCAGTTAACCCACTGTTCCCAGGCCAGTTAACCCACTGTTCCCAGGCCAGTTAACCCACTGTTCCTAGATCAGTTAACCCACTGTTCCTAGGCCAGTTAACCCACTGTTCCTAGGCCAGTTAACCCACTGTTCCTAGACCAGTTAACCCACTGTTCCTAGACCAGTTAACCCACTGTTCCTAGACCAGTTAACCCACTGTTCCTAGACCAGTTAACCCACTGTTCCTAGACCAGTTAACCCACTGTTCCTAGACCAGTTAACCCACTGTTCCTAGACCAGTTAACCCACTGTTCCTAGACCAGTTAACCCACTGTTCCTATGCCAGTTAACCCACTGTTCCTAGGCCAGTTAACCCACTGTTCCTAGGCCAGTTAACCCACTGTTCCTAGGCCAGTTAACCCACTGTTCCTAGGCCAGTTAACCCACTGTTCCTAGGCCAGTTAACCTACTGTTCCTAGGCCAGTTAACCTACTGTTCCTAGACCAGTTAACCTACTGTTCCTAGACCAGTTAACCCACTGTTCCTAGGCCAGTTAACCCACTGTTCCTAGGCCAGTTAACCCACTGTTCCTAGGCCAGTTAACCCACTGTTCCTAGGCCAGTTAACCCACTGTTCCTAGACCAGTTAACCCACTGTTCCTAGACCAGTTAACCCACTGTTCCTAGACCAGTTAACCCACTGTTCCTAGACCAGTTAACCCACTGTTCCTAGACCAGTTAACCCACTGTTCCTAGATCAGTTAACCCACTGTTCCTAGATCAGTTAACCCACTGTTCCTAGATCAGTTAACCCACTGTTCCTAGGCCAGTTAACCCACTGTGTTCCTAGGCCAGTTAACCCACTGTTCCTAGACCAGTTAACTCACTGTGTTCCTAGGCCAGTTAACCCACTGTGTTCCTAGGCCAGTTAACCCACTGTTCCTAGGCCAGTTAACCTACTGTTCCTAGGCCAGTTAACCTACTGTTCCTAGACCAGTTAACCTACTGTTCCTAGACCAGTTAACCTACTGTTCCTAGACCAGTTAACCCACTGTTCCTAGGCCAGTTAACCCACTGTTCCTAGGCCAGTTAACCCACTGTTCCTAGATCAGTTAACCCACTGTTCCTAGACCAGTTAACCCACTGTTCCTAGGCCAGTTAACCCACTGTTCCTAGGCCAGTTAACCCACTGTTCCTAGGCCAGTTAACCCACTGTTCCTAGATCAGTTAACCCACTGTTCCTAGACCAGTTAACCCACTGTTCCTAGGCCAGTTAACCCACTGTTCCTAGATCAGTTAACCCACTGTTCCTAGGCCAGTTAACCCACTGTTCCTAGGCCAGTTAACCCACTGTTCCCAGGCCAGTTAACCCACTGTTCCCAGGCCAGTTAACCCACTGTTCCCAGGCCAGTTAACCCACTGTTCCCAGGCCAGTTAACCCACTGTTCCCAGGCCAGTTAACCCACTGTTCCCAGGCCAGTTAACCCACTGTTCCTAGATCAGTTAACCCACTGTTCCTAGGCCAGTTAACCCACTGTTCCTAGGCCAGTTAACCCACTGTTCCTAGACCAGTTAACCCACTGTTCCTAGACCAGTTAACCCACTGTTCCTAGACCAGTTAACCCACTGTTCCTAGACCAGTTAACCCACTGTTCCTAGACCAGTTAACCCACTGTTCCTAGACCAGTTAACCCACTGTTCCTAGACCAGTTAACCCACTGTTCCTAGACCAGTTAACCCACTGTTCCTAGACCAGTTAACCCACTGTTCCTAGGCCAGTTAACCCACTGTTCCTAGGCCAGTTAACCCACTGTTCCTAGACCAGTTAACCCACTGTTCCACTGTTCCTAGACCAGTTAACCCTCTGTTCCTAGACCAGTTAACCCACTGTTCCTAGACCAGTTAACCCACTGTTCCTAGACCAGTTAACCCACTGTTCCTAGACCAGTTAACCCACTGTTCCTAGACCAGTTAACCCACTGTTCCTAGACCAGTTAACCCTCTGTTCCTAGACCAGTTAACCCTCTGTTCCTAGACCAGTTAACCCTCTGTTCCTAGACCAGTTAACCCTCTGTTCCTAGACCAGTTAACCCACTGTTCCTAGACCAGTTAACCCTCTGTTCCTAGACCAGTTAACCCACTGTTCCTAGGCCAGTTAACCCACTGTTCCTAGACCAGTTAACCCACTGTTCCTAGACCAGTTAACCCACTGTTCCACTGTTCCTAGACCAGTTAACCCTCTGTTCCTAGACCAGTTAACCCACTGTTCCTAGACCAGTTAACCCACTGTTCCTAGACCAGTTAACCCACTGTTCCTAGACCAGTTAACCCTCTGTTCCTAGACCAGTTAACCCTCTGTTCCTAGACCAGTTAACCCTCTGTTCCTAGACCAGTTAACCCTCTGTTCCTAGACCAGTTAACCCACTGTTCCTAGACCAGTTAACTCACTGTTCCTAGACCAGTTAACCCACTGTTCCTAGACCAGTTAACCCACTGTTCCTAGACCAGTTAACCCACTGTTCCTAGACCAGTTAACCCACTGTTCCTAGAACAGTTAACCCACTGTTCCTAGAACAGTTAACCCACTGTTCCTAGACCAGTTAACCCACTGTTCCTAGACCAGTTAACCCACTGTTCCTAGACCAGTTAACCCACTGTTCCTAGACCAGTTAACCCACTGTTCCCAGACCAGTTAACCCACTGTTCCCAGACCAGTTAACCCACTGTTCCCAGACCAGTTAACCCACTGTTCCCAGACCAGTTAACCCACTGTTCCCAGGCCAGTTAACCCACTGTTCCCAGGCCAGTTAACCCACTGTTCCCAGGCCAGTTAACCCACTGTTCCCAGGCCAGTTAACCCACTGTTCCCAGACCAGTTAACCCACTGTTCCCAGACCAGTTAACCCACTGTTCCCAGACCAGTTAACCCACTGTTCCCAGACCAGTTAACCCACTGTTCCCAGGCCAGTTAACCCACTGTTCCCAGGCCAGTTAACCCACTGTTCCTAGGCCAGTTAACCCACTGTTCCTAGACCAGTTAACCCACTGTTCCTAGACCAGTTAACCCACTGTTCCTAGACCAGTTAACCCACTGTTCCTAGACCAGTTAACCCACTGTTCCTAGACCAGTTAACCCACTGTTCCTAGACCAGTTAACCCACTGTTCCTAGACCAGTTAACCCACTGTTCCTAGACCAGTTAACCCACTGTTCCTAGACCAGTTAACCCACTGTTCCTAGACCAGTTAACCCACTGTTCCTAGACCAGTTAACCCACTGTTCCTAGACCAGTTAACCCACTGTTCCTAGACCAGTTAACCCACTGTTCCTAGACCAGTTAACCCACTGTTCCTAGACCAGTTAACCCACTGTTCCTAGACCAGTTAACCCACTGTTCCTAGACCAGTTAACCCACTGTTCCTAGACCAGTTAACCCACTGTTCCTAGACCAGTTAACCCACTGTTCCTAGACCAGTTAACCCACTGTTCCTAGACCAGTTAACCCACTGTTCCTAGGCCAGTTAACCCACTGTTCCTAGACCAGTTAACCCACTGTTCCTAGACCAGTTAACCCACTGTTCCTAGACCAGTTAACCCACTGTTCCTAGGCCAGTTAACCCACTGTTCCTAGGCCAGTTAACCCACTGTTCCTAGACCAGTTAACCCCACTGTTCCTAGACCAGTTAACCCACTGTTCCTAGACCAGTTAACCCACTGTTCCTAGACCAGTTAACCCTCTGTTCCTAGACCAGTTAACCCCACTGTTCCTAGACCAGTTAACCCCACTGTTCCTAGACCAGTTAACCCACTGTTCCTAGACCAGTTAACCCACTGTTCCTAGACCAGTTAACCCACTGTTCCTAGACCAGTTAACCCCACTGTTCCTAGACCAGTTAACCCCACTGTTCCTAGACCAGTTAACCCACTGTTCCTAGACCAGTTAACCCACTGTTCCTAGACCAGTTAACCCCACTGTTCCTAGACCAGTTAACCCCACTGTTCCTAGACCTGTTAACCCACTGTTCCTAGACCAGTTAACCCACTGTTCCTAGACCAGTTAACCCACTGTTCCTAGACCAGTTAACCCACTGTTCCTAGACCAGTTAACCCACTGTTCCTAGACCAGTTAACCCACTGTTCCTAGACCAGTTAACCCCCTGTTCCTAGACCAGTTAACCCCTGTTCCTAGACCAGTTAACCCCCTGTTCCTAGACCAGTTAACCCCCTGTTCCTAGACCAGTTAACCCCCTGTTCCTAGACCAGTTAACCCCCTGTTCCTAGACCAGTTAACCCCCTGTTCCTAGACCAGTTAACCCCCTGTTCCTAGACCAGTTAACCCCACTGTTCCTAGACCAGTTAACCCACTGTTCCTAGACCAGTTAACCCACTGTTCCTAGACCAGTTAACCCACTGTTCCTAGACCAGTTAACCCACTGTTCCTAGACCAGTTAACCCACTGTTCCTAGACCAGTTAACCCACTGTTCCTAGGCCAGTTAACCCACTGTTCCTAGGCCAGTTAACCCACTGTTCCTAGGCCAGTTAACCCACTGTTCCTAGACCAGTTAACCCTCTGTTCCTAGACCAGTTAACCCTCTGTTCCTAGACCAGTTAACCCTCTGTTCCTAGACCAGTTAACCCACTGTTCCTAGGCCAGTTAACCCCACTGTTCCTAGACCAGTTAACCCACTGTTCCTAGACCAGTTAACCCTCTGTTCCTAGACCAGTTATCCTACTGTTCCTAGACCAGTTAACCCCACTGTTCCTAGACCAGTTAACCCACTGTTCCTAGACCAGTTAACCCACTGTTCCTAGACCAGTTAACCCACTGTTCCTAGACCAGTTAACCCCACTGTTCCTAGACCAGTTAACCCACTGTTCCTAGACCAGTTAACCCACTGTTCCTAGACCAGTTAACCCACTGTTCCTAGACCAGTTAACCCCACTGTTCCTAGACCAGTTAACCCCACTGTTCCTAGACCTGTTAACCCACTGTTCCTAGACCAGTTAACCCACTGTTCCTAGACCAGTTAACCCACTGTTCCTAGACCAGTTAACCCACTGTTCCTAGACCAGTTAACTCACTGTTCCTAGACCAGTTAACCCACTGTTCCTAGGCCAGTTAACCCACTGTTCCTAGGCCAGTTAACCCACTGTTCCTAGACCAGGTAACCCTCTGTTCCTAGACCAGTTAACCCTCTGTTCCTAGACCAGTTAACCCTCTGTTCCTAGACCAGTTAACCCACTGTTCCTAGGCCAGTTAACCCCACTGTTCCTAGACCAGTTAACCCACTGTTCCTAGACCAGTTAACCCTCTGTTCCTAGACCAGTTATCCTACTGTTCCTAGACCAGTTAACCCCACTGTTCCTAGACCAGTTAACCCCACTGTTCCTAGACCAGTTAACCCCACTGTTCCTAGACCAGTTAACCCACTGTTCCTAGACCAGTTAACCCCACTGTTCCTAGACCAGTTAACCCACTGTTCCTAGACCAGTTAACCCCACTGTTCCTAGACCAGTTAACCCCACTGTTCCTAGACCAGTTAACCCCACTGTTCCTAGACCAGTTAACCCCACTGTTCCTAGACCAGTTAACCCCACTGTTCCTAGACCTGTTAACCCACTGTTCCTAGACCAGTTAACCCACTGTTCCTAGACCAGTTAACCCACTGTTCCTAGACCAGTTAACCCCTGTTCCTAGACCAGTTAACCCCTGTTCCTAGACCAGTTAACCCACTGTTCCTAGACCAGTTAACCCCACTGTTCCTAGACCAGTTAACCCACTGTTCCTAGACCAGTTAACCCTCTGTTCCTAGACCAGTTAACCCACTGTTCCTAGGCCAGTTAACCCACTGTTCCTAGACCAGTTAACCCACTGTTCCACTGTTCCTAGGCCAGTTAACCCACTGTTCCTAGGCCAGTTAACCCACTGTTCCTAGGCCAGTTAACCCACTGTTCCTAGGCCAGTTAACCCACTGTTCCTAGGCCAGTTAACCCACTGTTCCTAGACCAGTTAACCCACTGTTCCTAGACCAGTTAACCCACTGTTCCTAGACCAGTTAACCCACTGTTCCTAGACCAGTTAACCCACGGTTCCTAGACCAGTTAACCCCACTGTTCCTAGACCAGTTAACCCACTGTTCCTAGACCAGTTAACTCACTGTTCCTAGACCAGTTAACCCACTGTTCCTAGACCAGTTAACCCCACTGTTCCTAGACCAGTTAACCCACTGTTCCTAGACCAGTTAACCCACTGTTCCTAGACCAGTTAACCCACGGCTCCTATACCAGTGAACCCACGGCTCCTAGACCAGTGAACCCACGGCTCCTAGACCAGTGAACCCACTGTTCCTAGACCAGTTAACCCACTGTTCCTAGGCCAGTTAACCCACTGTTCCTAGGCCAGTTAACCCACTGTTCCTAGGCCAGTTAACCCACTGTTCCTAGGCCAGTTAACCCACTGTTCCTAGGCCAGTTAACCCACTGTTCCTAGACCAGTTAACTCACTGTTCCTAGACCAGTTAACCCACGGCTCCTAGACCAGTTAACCCTCTGTTCCTAGACCAGTTAACCCACTGTTCCTAGGCCAGTTAACCCACTGTTCCTAGACCAGTTAACCCACTGTTCCACTGTTCCTAGGCCAGTTAACCCACTGTTCCTAGGCCAGTTAACCCACTGTTCCTAGGCCAGTTAACCCACTGTTCCTAGGCCAGTTAACCCACTGTTCCTAGGCCAGTTAACCCACTGTTCCTAGACCAGTTAACCCACTGTTCCTAGACCAGTTAACCCACTGTTCCTAGACCAGTTAACCCACTGTTCCTAGACCAGTTAACCCACTGTTCCTAGACCAGTTAACCCACTGTTCCTAGACCAGTTAACCCACTGTTCCTAGACCAGTTAACTCACTGTTCCTAGACCAGTTAACCCACTGTTCCTAGGCCAGTTAACCCACTGTTCCTAGACCAGTTAATCCTCTGTTCCTAGACCAGTTAACCCTCTGTTCCTAGACCAGTTAACCCTCTGTTCCTAGACCAGTTAACCCTCTGTTCCTAGACCAGTTAACCCTCTGTTCCTAGACCAGTTAACCCTCTGTTCCTAGACCAGTTAACCCTCTGTTCCTAGACCAGTTAACCCACTGTTCCTAGACCAGTTAACCCTCTGTTCCTAGACCAGTTAACCCTCTGTTCCTAGACCAGTTAACCCTCTGTTCCTAGACCAGTTAACCCACTGTTCCTAGACCAGTTAACCCACTGTTCCTAGACCAGTTAACCCACTGTTCCTAGACCAGTTAACCCACTGTTCCTAGACCAGTTAACCCACTGTTCCTAGGCCAGTTAACCCACTGTTCCTAGGCCAGTTAACCCACTGTTCCTAGGCCAGTTAACCCACTGTTCCTAGGCCAGTTAACCCACTGTTCCTAGACCAGTTAACCCTCTGTTCCTAGACCAGTTAACCCTCTGTTCCTAGACCAGTTAACCCTCTGTTCCTAGACCAGTTAACCCTCTGTTCCTAGACCAGTTAACCCTCTGTTCCTAGACCAGTTAACCCACTGTTCCTAGACCAGTTAACCCACGGCTCCTAGACCAGTTAACCCTCTGTTCCTAGACCAGTTAACCCTCTGTTCCTAGACCAGTTAACCCTCTGTTCCTAGACCAGTTAACCCTCTGTTCCTAGACCAGTTAACCCTCTGTTCCTAGACCAGTTAACCCACTGTTCCTAGACCAGTTAACCCACGGCTCCTAGACCAGTTAACCCACGGCTCCTATACCAGTGAACCCACGGCTCCTAGACCAGTGAACCCACGGCTCCTAGACCAGTGAACCCACGGCTCCTAGACCAGTGAACCCACTGCTCCTAGACCAGTGAACCCACTGTTCCTAGACCAGTTAACCCACTGTTCCTAGGCCAGTTAACCCACTGTTCCTAGGCCAGTTAACCCACTGTTCCTAGACCAGTTAACTCACTGTTCCTAGACCAGTTAACCCACGGCTCCTAGACCAGTTAACCCTCTGTTCCTAGACCAGTTAACCCACTGTTCCTAGGCCAGTTAACCCACTGTTCCTAGACCAGTTAACCCACTGTTCCACTGTTCCTAGGCCAGTTAACCCACTGTTCCACTGTTCCTAGGCCAGTTAACCCACTGTTCCTAGGCCAGTTAACCCACTGTTCCTAGGCCAGTTAACCCACTGTTCCTAGACCAGTTAACCCACTGTTCCTAGACCAGTTAACCCACTGTTCCTAGACCAGTTAACCCACTGTTCCTAGACCAGTTAACCCACTGTTCCTAGGCCAGTTAACCCACTGTTCCTAGGCCAGTTAACCCACTGTTCCTAGGCCAGTTAACCCACTGTTCCTAGGCCAGTTAACCCACTGTTCATAGACCAGTTAACCTACTGTTCCCAGACCAGTTAACCCACTGTTCCCAGACCAGTTAACCCACTGTTCCCAGGCCAGTTAACCCACTGTTCCCAGGCCAGTTAACCCACTGTTCCTAGACCAGTTAACCCACTGTTCCTAGACCAGTTAACCCACTGTTCCCAGACCAGTTAACCCACTGTTCCCAGACCAGTTAACCCACTGTTCCCAGACCAGTTAACCCACTGTTCCCAGACCAGTTAACCCACTGTTCCCAGGCCAGTTAACCCACTGTTCCCAGGCCAGTTAACCCACTGTTCCCAGACCAGTTAACCCACTGTTCCTAGACCAGTTAACCCACTGTTCCTAGACCAGTTAACCCCACTGTTCCTAGACCAGTTAACCCACTGTTCCTAGACCAGTTAACCCACTGTTCCTAGACCAGTTAACCCACTGTTCCTAGACCAGTTAACCCACTGTTCCTAGACCAGTTAACCCACTGTTCCTAGACCAGTTAACTCACTGTTCCTAGACCAGTTAACCCACTGTTCCTAGACCAGTTAACCCACTGTTCCTAGGCCAGTGAACCCACTGTTCCTAGACCAGTTAACCCACTGTTCCTAGGCCAGTTAACCCACTGTTCCTAGGCCAGTTAACCCACTGTTCCTAGACCAGTTAACCCACTGTTCCTAGACCAGTTAACCCACTGTTCCTAGGCCAGTTAACCTACTGTTCCTAGGCCAGTTAACCCACTGTTCCTAGGCCAGTTAACCCACTGTTCCTAGGCCAGTTAACCCACTGTTCCTAGGCCAGTTAACCCACTGTTCCTAGGCCAGTTAACCCACTGTTCCTAGGCCAGTTAACCCACTGTTCCTAGGCCAGTTAACCCACTGTTCCTAGGCCAGTTAACCTACTGTTCCTAGACCAGTTAACCTACTGTTCCTAGACCAGTTAACCTACTGTTCCTAGACCAGTTAACCCACTGTTCCTAGACCAGTTAACCCACTGTTCCCAGACCAGTTAACCCACTGTTCCCAGACCAGTTAACCCACTGTTCCCAGACCAGTTAACCCACTGTTCCCAGACCAGTTAACCCACTGTTCCCAGACCAGTTAACCCACTGTTCCCAGGCCAGTTAACCCACTGTTCCCAGGCCAGTTAACCCACTGTTCCCAGGCCAGTTAACCCACTGTTCCCAGGCCAGTTAACCCACTGTTCCCAGACCAGTTAACCCACTGTTCCTAGACCAGTTAACCCACTGTTCCTAGACCAGTTAACCCACTGTTCCTAGACCAGTTAACCCACTGTTCCTAGACCAGTTAACCCACTGTTCCTAGACCAGTTAACCCACTGTTCCTAGACCAGTTAACCCACTGTTCCTAGACCAGTTAACCCACTGTTCCTAGACCAGTTAACCCACGGCTCCTATACCAGTGAACCCACGGCTCCTAGACCAGTGAACCCACGGCTCCTAGACCAGTGAACCCACGGCTCCTAGACCAGTGAACCCACGGCTCCTAGACCAGTGAACCCACGGCTCCTAGACCAGTGAACCCACTGTTCCTAGACCAGTTAACCCACTGTTCCTAGGCCAGTTAACCCACTGTTCCTAGGCCAGTTAACCCACTGTTCCTAGACCAGTTAACTCACTGTTCCTAGACCAGTTAACCCACGGCTCCTAGACCAGTTAACCCTCTGTTCCTAGACCAGTTAACCCACTGTTCCTAGGCCAGTTAACCCACTGTTCCTAGACCAGTTAACCCACTGTTCCACTGTTCCTAGGCCAGTTAACCCACTGTTCCACTGTTCCTAGGCCAGTTAACCCACTGTTCCTAGGCCAGTTAACCCACTGTTCCTAGGCCAGTTAACCCACTGTTCCTAGACCAGTTAACCCACTGTTCCTAGACCAGTTAACCCACTGTTCCTAGACCAGTTAACCCACTGTTCCTAGACCAGTTAACCCACTGTTCCTAGGCCAGTTAACCCACTGTTCCTAGGCCAGTTAACCCACTGTTCCTAGGCCAGTTAACCCACTGTTCCTAGGCCAGTTAACCCACTGTTCATAGGCCAGTTAACCTACTGTTCCCAGACCAGTTAACCCACTGTTCCCAGACCAGTTAACCCACTGTTCCCAGGCCAGTTAACCCACTGTTCCCAGGCCAGTTAACCCACTGTTCCCAGACCAGTTAACCCACTGTTCCCAGACCAGTTAACCCACTGTTCCCAGACCAGTTAACCCACTGTTCCCAGACCAGTTAACCCACTGTTCCCAGACCAGTTAACCCACTGTTCCCAGACCAGTTAACCCACTGTTCCCAGGCCAGTTAACCCACTGTTCCCAGGCCAGTTAACCCACTGTTCCCAGACCAGTTAACCCACTGTTCCTAGACCAGTTAACCCACTGTTCCTAGACCAGTTAACCCCACTGTTCCTAGACCAGTTAACCCACTGTTCCTAGACCAGTTAACCCACTGTTCCTAGACCAGTTAACCCACTGTTCCTAGACCAGTTAACCCACTGTTCCTAGACCAGTTAACCCACTGTTCCTAGACCAGTTAACCCACTGTTCCTAGACCAGTTAACTCACTGTTCCTAGACCAGTTAACCCACTGTTCCTAGGCCAGTTAACCCACTGTTCCTAGACCAGTTAACCCACTGTTCCTAGACCAGTTAACCCTCTGTTCCTAGACCAGTTAACCCTCTGTTCCTAGACCAGTTAACCCTCTGTTCCTAGACCAGTTAACCCTCTGTTCCTAGACCAGTTAACCCACTGTTCCTAGACCAGTTAACCCACTGTTCCTAGACCAGTTAACCCACGGCTCCTAGACCAGTTAACCCACGGCTCCTATACCAGTGAACCCACGGCTCCTAGACCAGTGAACCCACGGCTCCTAGACCAGTGAACCCACTGTTCCTAGGCCAGTTAACCCACTGTTCCTAGGCCAGTTAACCCACTGTTCCTAGGCCAGTTAACCCACTGTTCCTAGACCAGTTAACTCACTGTTCCTAGACCAGTTAACCCACGGCTCCTAGACCAGTTAACCCTCTGTTCCTAGACCAGTTAACCCACTGTTCCTAGGCCAGTTAACCCACTGTTCCTAGACCAGTTAACCCACTGTTCCACTGTTCCTAGGCCAGTTAACCCACTGTTCCTAGGCCAGTTAACCCACTGTTCCTAGACCAGTTAACCCACTGTTCCTAGACCAGTTAACCCACTGTTCCTAGACCAGTTAACCCACTGTTCCTAGACCAGTTAACCCACTGTTCCTAGACCAGTTAACTCACTGTTCCTAGACCAGTTAACCCACTGTTCCTAGGCCAGTTAACCCACTGTTCCTAGACCAGTTAACCCTCTGTTCCTAGACCAGTTAACCCTCTGTTCCTAGACCAGTTAACCCTCTGTTCCTAGACCAGTTAACCCTCTGTTCCTAGACCAGTTAACCCACGGCTCCTAGACCAGTTAACCCACGGCTCCTAGACCAGTTAACCCACGGCTCCTAGACCAGTGAACCCACGGCTCCTAGACCAGTGAACCCACGGCTCCTAGACCAGTGAACCCACGGCTCCTAGACCAGTGAACCCACTGTTCCTAGACCAGTTAACCCACTGTTCCTAGGCCAGTTAACCCACTGTTCCTAGGCCAGTTAACCCACTGTTCCTAGACCAGTTAACCCACTGTTCCTAGACCAGTTAACTCACTGTTCCTAGGCCAGTTAACCCACTGTTCCTAGGCCAGTTAACCCACTGTTCCTAGGCCAGTTAACCTACTGTTCCTAGGCCAGTTAACCCACTGTTCCTAGACCAGTTAACCCACTGTTCCTAGGCCAGTTAACCCACTGTTCCTAGGCCAGTTAACCCACTGTTCCTAGGCCAGTTAACCTACTGTTCCTAGACCAGTTAACCTACTGTTCCTAGACCAGTTAACCTACTGTTCCTAGACCAGTTAACCCACTGTTCCCAGACCAGTTAACCCACTGTTCCCAGACCAGTTAACCCACTGTTCCCAGACCAGTTAACCCACTGTTCCCAGACCAGTTAACCCACTGTTCCCAGACCAGTTAACCCACTGTTCCCAGACCAGTTAACCCACTGTTCCCAGACCAGTTAACCCACTGTTCCCAGGCCAGTTAACCCACTGTTCCCAGGCCAGTTAACCCACTGTTCCCAGGCCAGTTAACCCACTGTTCCCAGGCCAGTTAACCCACTGTTCCCAGGCCAGTTAACCCACTGTTCCCAGGCCAGTTAACCCACTGTTCCCAGGCCAGTTAACCCACTGTTCCCAGACCAGTTAACCCACTGTTCCCAGACCAGTTAACCCACTGTTCCCAGACCAGTTAACCCACTGTTCCCAGACCAGTTAACCCACTGTTCCCAGACCAGTTAACCCACTGTTCCTAGACCAGTTAACCCACTGTTCCTAGACCAGTTAACCCACTGTTCCTAGATCAGTTAACCCACTGTTCCTAGGCCAGTTAACCCACTGTTCCCAGGCCAGTTAACCCACTGTTCCCAGGCCAGTTAACCCACTGTTCCCAGGCCAGTTAACCCACTGTTCCCAGACCAGTTAACCCACTGTTCCCAGACCAGTTAACCCACTGTTCCCAGGCCAGTTAACCCACTGTTCCCAGGCCAGTTAACCCACTGTTCCCAGGCCAGTTAACCCACTGTTCCCAGACCAGTTAACCCACTGTTCCCAGACCAGTTAACCCACTGTTCCCAGGCCAGTTAACCCACTGTTCCCAGGCCAGTTAACCCACTGTTCCCAGGCCAGTTAACCCACTGTTCCCAGGCCAGTTAACCCACTGTTCCCAGGCCAGTTAACCCACTGTTCCTAGACCAGTTAACCCACTGTTCCTAGACCAGTTAACCCACTGTTCCTAGACCAGTTAACCCACTGTTCCTAGACCAGTTAACCCACTGTTCCTAGACCAGTTAACCCACTGTTCCTAGACCAGTTAACCCACTGTTCCTAGACCAGTTAACCCACTGTTCCTAGACCAGTTAACCCACTGTTCCTAGACCAGTTAACCCACTGTTCCTAGGCCAGTTAACCCACTGTTCCTAGACCAGTTAACCCACTGTTCCTAGGCCAGTTAACCCACTGTTCCTAGGCCAGTTAACCCACTGTTCCTAGGCCAGTTAACCCCACTGTTCCTAGACCAGTTAACCCACTGTTCCTAGACCAGTTAACCTACTGTTCCTAGACCAGTTAACCCACTGTTCCTAGACCAGTTAACCCACTGTTCCTAGACCAGTTAACCCACGGCTCCTAGACCAGTTAACCCACGGCTCCTAGACCAGTTAACCCACGGCTCCTAGGCCAGTGAACCCACGGCTCCTAGGCCAGTTAACCCCACTGTTCCTAGACCAGTTAACCCACTGTTCCTAGACCAGTTAACCCCACTGTTCCTAGACCAGTTAACCCCACTGTTCCTAGACCAGTTAACCCCACTGTTCCTAGACCAGTTAACCCCACTGTTCCTAGACCAGTTAACCCCACTGTTCCTAGACCAGTTAACCCCACTGTTCCTAGACCAGTTAACCCCACTGTTCCTAGACCAGTTAACCCCACTGTTCCTAGACCAGTTAACCCCACTGTTCCTAGACCAGTTAACCCCACTGTTCCTAGACCAGTTAACCCCACTGTTCCTAGACCAGTTAACCCCACTGTTCCTAGACCAGTTAACCCACTGTTCCTAGACCAGTTAACCCACTGTTCCTAGACCAGTTAACCCACTGTTCCTAGACCAGTTAACCCACTGTTCCTAGACCAGTTAACCCCCTGTTCCTAGACCAGTTAACCCCCTGTTCCTAGACCAGTTAACCCCCTGTTCCTAGACCAGTTAACCCACTGTTCCTAGACCAGTTAACCCCACTGTTCCTAGACCAGTTAACCCCACTGTTCCTAGACCAGTTAACCCACTGTTCCTAGACCAGTTAACCCACTGTTCCTAGACCAGTTAACCCACTGTTCCTAGACCAGTTAACCCACGGCTCCTAGACCAGTTAACCCACGGCTCCTAGACCAGTTAACCCACGGCTCCTAGGCCAGTGAACCCACGGCTCCTAGGCCAGTTAACCCACTGTTCCTAGGCCAGTTAACCCCACTGTTCCTAGACCAGTTAACCCACTGTTCCTAGACCAGTTAACCCCACTGTTCCTAGACCAGTTAACCCCACTGTTCCTAGACCAGTTAACCCCACTGTTCCTAGACCAGTTAACCCCACTGTTCCTAGACCAGTTAACCCCACTGTTCCTAGACCAGTTAACCCCACTGTTCCTAGACCAGTTAACCCCACTGTTCCTAGACCAGTTAACCCCACTGTTCCTAGACCAGTTAACCCCACTGTTCCTAGACCAGTTAACCCCACTGTTCCTAGACCAGTTAACCCACTGTTCCTAGACCAGTTAACCCCTGTTCCTAGACCAGTTAACCCCCTGTTCCTAGACCAGTTAACCCCCTGTTCCTAGACCAGTTAACCCCCTGTTCCTAGACCAGTTAACCCCCTGTTCCTAGACCAGTTAACCCACTGTTCCTAGACCAGTTAACCCACTGTTCCTAGACCAGTTAACCCACTGTTCCTAGACCAGTTAACCCACTGTTCCTAGACCAGTTAACCCACTGTTCCTAGACCAGTTAACCCACTGTTCCTAGGCCAGTTAACCCACTGTTCCTAGACCAGTTAACCCTCTGTTCCTAGACCAGTTAACCCTCTGTTCCTAGACCAGTTAACCCTCTGTTCCTAGACCAGTTAACCCTCTGTTCCTAGACCAGTTAACCCTCTGTTCCTAGACCAGTTAACCCTCTGTTCCTAGACCAGTTAACCCACTGTTCCTAGACCAGTTAACCCACTGTTCCTAGACCAGTTAACCCA